>NC_056726.1:230417030-230614530 GCF_019279795.1 Protopterus annectens | reverse complement strand
AATGAAACATTTAAACAAAGCCACTTTTATAGTCCTGTTTGCTGCTATTGCTTTGTTTACAGTAAAAAGTATGATGGAGCCCAGAAATAAAGAACAGCATCAGATCAGCATCTTCTGGTTTCCATAGCATCTAGTACAAACCTTTCTCACTCTCACTCTCACACAGCCGTTACATTTAAAAGGATGCTGCAATCAAGCACTGCTGAAAATCTTTCTCCAAGAAGAGTTGTTTATGTATGACATTTCAAGGAGCTAGACCTGTGAAAGTAATTGTTTCCTCAATGATTTCTGTACCCAAGTACTGCAGGCACCAGTATTGCCTGTTACAGTAGCTGCATTAGCTTTACTGAGGAAAATTTGACAAGTCAAAATAAATAAATATAAAAATAAAATAAATAACCTCCAGCCGTGTAGCACAACAAACTATGGATTAGCATTTTGCACACTGCTATTGTTATTATTTATTAAATAAGTGACTTTAACTCATTCATTGATACTGTTGCCCTACTTACAGCATCCTCATTGAAAGTGAATTAAGCTTTTTCAGTTTAGGTTAGCAGGTAAAAATATTATGTCACACATAACAGAGTTCATGGATTTCAGTCTTGAGTAAGCAATGCGGTATCTATGTTCTTTTAATTCTGTCATTCTTATTATTTATTATTCAACCTTTATTGACCTGGTTAATCCATTTATTCTAGTGACCCCTTTTCAGGAGAGACCCAATGTAATATTTCTAATATTAAGGAAAATTTGGCCAGTGCATCAGAGAACTCCCCCCCCCAAAAAAAAAAAAAAAAACATCAGTCCAAAAAGATTTATTATGGCAAATATGGAAACAAGAATGCCAAAAAAAAAGGCAAGGAAATGCCAAAATCAGTTTCAGCAAGTAACCCCTCACTGAGGTTAACTGAACAAGGCTGGGTTGCCAACTGAAAATGGTCTTTTTGCTTGTGTTTGGCCTTTCCAGGATTCTCTTTCCATGCCTGCGTATTAGCCATAATAAATGGTTTTGGACTGATTCTGCATGGTGTTATTTTTTTTTTTTTGGGTGGGGGGTGTATACTTGGATTTAGCAAGCACAGGTACATTTTTGTGGAAGCATCAGATCTTTTAATTAAAACACTGTAACCTTCAAATATCTGTCTAAGTGTTCACCCATTGACTAATGTAGAAGATTTTTGTAGAAAACAGCATCTGTTCTTCTTTTTTCTCTGGAGAAGAGGTAGAACAGAATGGAGGAACATGTAGTGAATTGTACAACCAAGCCAAGAGTTGATTAGATCATGTTTCAGCAGGGATAAAGGAATATTCCCTCTTCCCCACTGTAATGATCTCAGAATGAAAATATTAAAAGTAGTGCCCCTTGCATAAACGAGTAGTGTTCTATTTGTGTAGGTTTTAGGCATGTATTTTTGGCACAAAAGTGCATTTTGATACAATGCACTTTTGAGAAAGTGAGTTCACTCATGTGCGTTTCGCTGAAACATACTTTCTATGTTTCAACACAGATCCATATATATATATATATATATATATATATATATATATATATATATATATATATATATATATATATATATATATATATATATATATATATATATATAGATGTATACATACATATGTGTGTGTGTATGTGTGTGTGTGTATGTATATATATATATATGTATATACATATACACATATATATGTATATCTATATCTGTCTATATAGATAGATATATATGTATATATATATATATGTATATATATATACATATACATATATATACGTATATATATATACGTATATATATACATATACATATATATATATATATATATACATATATATATATATATACATATATATGTATATATATATATATATGTATATATATATATATATATGTATATATATATATATATATATATATATAGATAGATATAGATATATGGGAACATTTCACAATGGCGAAATCCTGACAGTTTGAATTTCATATGGCCGAGAACATATGATCGAACTTTTGGAATCCCGACATTGTGACTGGAGATCTGCATATGGTGCGGAATGGGAGACTTCCTTTTTCCTCCCTGTAGTGTGATCTCGAAGTTGGAATATTTAAGTAGCGGGGAGTGGGGGGCAGATCTTTTAATTAAAACACTGTAACCTTCAAATATCTGTCTAAGTGTTCACCCATTGACTAATGTAGAAGATTTTTGTAGAAAACAGCATCTGTTCTTCTTTTTTCTCTGGAGAAGAGGTATTTTTTTTCTTCACAAGGTTTGTTGAATACAGCTAAGAGTCACTATTTATCCCCTTAGTTCAGTTTCACTTGGTCCTAAATTATCACTGGTTCGGGTGGGATAAGCATCCTGACATGCAACCTAGTGGGTTTTTCAAGACCTCTGTATACATAAATATGTGTGTGTGTGTGTGTGTGTGTGTGTGTGTGTGTGTGTGTGTGTGTCTGTGTGTGTGCACATATATGTTTAACTATCTTTAATTTATATCAATCTAAATATATATTTATAGATACATATATTTATATACATACATACACATATACATCTATACTTGTATCTAGAGTAATGTGTTCATAGGATATTAATTAGCTAATGACCCCAGGGTCACCTTTTTTAAGCTTAGCCATGCTTCCCAGATATAGCTGACTTGTTTTAATACCCTAAGGTTATTTTAAGGTATGTATGTTGGCTTGAGTAAGAGTGGGCAAGCATTTACAGGCTGTCTATATCTACTAGAGATACAGGTGCCAGGCCAGGGGTAAATTTCCAATGCCCCATCCACTGGTCCATATTGCCTGGAAAAGATGCAATGTGCCTTTAGAAATGTGTAATGTGTCATTAGAATACTCGGAATATCCTAACAGAAAAAAAATATTTTAATTAACAATCAAAGGTATAGACAAAGACTGCTTGTAAGCAGCAGCC
Organism: Protopterus annectens; assembly: GCF_019279795.1. Taxonomy (NCBI): domain Eukaryota; kingdom Metazoa; phylum Chordata; order Ceratodontiformes; family Protopteridae; genus Protopterus; species Protopterus annectens. The sequence continues at coordinate 230,611,596 of NC_056726.1, read as the reverse complement.
CAAGAAGTTAGTTCTTCATCTGGGATACCATTGTGAAGGAAGACCTTTGAAATGTGGCAGCTGGAATCAGGGCCAGAGAAAGGCCTATATCCTTGGACTTTTGTTTTAAAAACACCATTCTCCCAACAGAACAATTACTTCGCTTTGTCATGGAGGATCTGGCGTAACTCCTGCAGCTTCTCCAGCATCAGTCGGTATACAGCTGGAGGTTATGTCATCAATGAGCCAGGATATTGAAGCGGATGAACTCTACATTTCTGAGACATGAATAACACCATCCTTCATGATTGCTCTCCAAGTTGAGTGAAAGTGAAAAGCCTCTGCCTGTCCAGGATAGTCTGTGTAGCATATTTACTTCTTCAGCAGGATAAGCCATTCTAATGGTCTCTTAGAAAATCATGTTGGAGGACCACTAACAGGCAAGACAGTTTGGCATCCGACAAGTTTTCTCTAAGATGTAGAAATGTTCTTTTTCTCAAGCAACAGAGATTGTATGGTTTATATGTGTCATCTAAAGTAGAAAGAGCCAGACCTCTTCTGAAGGCCTTCAGTGTCCTCCAGAGAAAGCTTTCTAGAAACATCTTACACATAAAGCTCATATCTCATATAGCCTGCTGCAGTTCTTCTTTAAACCGAGAGATGCCATGACACAATGCTTAATATCAGCAGGCAGCAGTAGCTACAGGTCCACTAATCTTATTTATATTGCCAAAAGTAGAAAGTATTAGATGGGAATCTACCAATGACAGATTACAAATATATTTATAGCTAGCCAGTGTGCCTATGTGAAAAGTCCAGCATTTTGGAATGAGACCTATAACATAATAACTGAAGCTTGGAGGCTCAAACTTTTAGGCAAATAAATCTCTTAAGTGTTGAAATTTCTGAGTCCTATACTGGTCTGAGAATTTAATACAGAAATCAATGCTGGGTAGCCAAGTGAGAAAGAAGGCAGTCTGGATGGCAGGCATTTCAGAATTCCTGCCTTCCTAGGTGACGGAGGTGTTCCCAATAAGAAAACATGGGATTCTTAATTTTAAAGCCCTCAAAAAGGAGTTAGAGCTAAGGTCTTTTTTTATTGATCTCACAAGATGGAATAATGGATGAATTACTGTTCTAGTTTAGTTTTGTAATTTCAAAGATTTCTTAAAAAAAGGGTTACTCTGAATAGGATTCACAGAAGGATGAAGATTTCCCGATCCTGTCAGTTTCTAGTAGAGGTACTACTATTCCTTCCACTTAGGCAGCTTCACCGACTTAAAGGCAGAAACAGATAGCCTTTCAGCTAGAACCTTAAGGACCTGTGACAGCCTGTTGACCAAAACCAGCTCATCCATTTTCCAACATTCTCAGAGCCTACTGTGGAGACAAAGAAGACTGCAACATAGAAAGGCCTAAGAGAGTAATATCCATCCTTAACCACTTAAGAGTCAATGGCAAGACTCACTCCACATGCCCAAGTTCAGACGCAGGAAACCTCTTGGTCACTCTTGTGCCTACTTCTCACTGGCTAAAAAAGTATTAGTTGTTTCCCTGAACTGAGCTTTATAGCTAAGAGTGAGCATATTTATCTGTTGATGTCTCTACTCTATAATGTTAATGAGTGGGGCAATAACTTCTCAGTTGAAGATGACTATGGTGCATGCGAAGAATCAGAGGCCCCTAAACCTTACTTTCTGAATCAGAGTAAGGCCGAGACTTTCATATAGACTTTGATTACCTTACCTTGTACCTTTCCTGCTTCTACTTAGATTTGTTAGATTACGTCTTTGAATAAATAGTACTTTCGTAAGGTCCTCCCATTGCTCCAACACTGATGCACACTATTTGCCATTGATTAAGGCCATGAAGTTCTCTTTCTTTGACTCTAGCAAATTATAGGTTAAATTGAATTTCTGTCTCGTATTAAAACCATTGGTATCATAATTTCGTGCTAGATAAAATGAATAGCAGTAGGGGTGTTACTCCCGCATAATCTAGTAACTTCAAGGCCATTTTCAGATTTATGTTTTATTATGGATTAAATATAGAAACTTCTCAAAGATGCATGCTATAAGGGTCTCTGATTATTATGGATAATGAAGAAGAAGCTGGAATCAGATGACTTATCTTCCTGTTAAATAGCAAAGTCATGCACAAGGCAAGTGTGTTAAAGAATGGTCAGCCTTGCTCACTCAGATAAAGAGCCACCTGAAAGAGCACTACGGTGATATACTACAGAAAAATTTCATCCACTACAAAGGAGTGCTGAAAAGTAAACTTGCCTAATTTGCATTTGTGCAGTCACACCAAAGTGCATATATACGGCATGAAGTCTGCTTTTGAGCGCTTGGTCATTACTGAATGACATTCACTGCATTTTCATTGGAATAATTATGCTCTATCAAAGCACAAAATCTCATTTTGAAAAAAAGATATTCATTAGGCATGATTATTTTATACAATTATTGGTGAAGTTAAATGTATAGTGAGTGCACAGCTGTGCTGCTTACTTTATAAAACTGTTGGATCATGTACTATTTGTAAAATTAGTGAGTATTAATTTAAGTAGCAATTCCTGCAAAGTTAACTTGGATGTTAGAAGGCAGATCAGTAGCTAAAATGTATTCTTGGCGTCTTTGTTATAACACCTGTAGTGTAGGTCTAGAGTACTGAAAGAGACCAGCAATCACATATTGCTATAGTGGGACTGAAGCAGTAATTAAGCTTCTTAGAGGATGGAAACTATCTTATCTAAAGCACAAGTGCTGGTATGATAACACAGCATAACATTATTCACTCTTCCTCCTGATGGAATTGTGAGAAGGAAAAAACAAAATAAGAAATGGACCAACTAGAAGCTGTTATAATTAAAGCAGCAGCTTTTCCAAGAACCTACATAACTGTGACCAAGAAAGGACATTTTAATAAGATACAGCAGAGGACACTTGTATAACAAGGAGGTTCCCTTTATTTCAGAGCTGTAAAATGCTGGTGAGACTACCTGACAATGAGTCTGCACTTGGAGTTGATAAAATTGTCTGACAATGTATTCTGCCTGTGATATTACACCTGCCTGTTATTTATTTATTTCTGTTTGTTTATCAGGAATGTCAGACTGGGTCAACAGTACCCATTTTTAGCAGACGCCTGGGAAGAAAAGCTCCAAAGGTACAGCATGTACATATTAATACATTCAGAACTATATCATTTTTACTACAAATGTAATTGCATTTTTATGATAAAACACATTTAGACAACAATGATGACATTATTACAGAGACATTTGCATTGTGGGAGTGAAGAATAAATTGATCAATGGCAATCAATTATCCAATCTAATTATTGGAACTAGCCTTCTAAAGTTTTTGGGTAGGAAAAATCATAAAGTTTGAATGTGTAAACATTATGCATATTTGTTTGAGCATGGTTTTTGTGCTTGTAGCCAGTTCGTGTTTGTAAAATATTTTTTATTGTCCACTGGAAACTCTGAATGGTTGAAAATTGTATTCCTGTGTGCAGAAAAAACAAGATTTTTTTTTATCTGCTTCAATTGTATGTTTGATTATCCGAACAGTTATTTATCCTAACTACCCTAGGTCCCAATTGGTTTGGATAATCAACTTTCTACTGTAGTCATATTTTAACGCTCCGGATGGTGACAGTGTATTTTCTGGCATGACAGCCTAACTGTTTGTCAACACTTTGACTACTCATATCTACAAAATTAATGAAACTGGAATACGAATCAAAATGCATTGATGGTGAAATACTATGATTGGATTCACAAACAAGCATTATAAATCTTCAAGAAGGTCAATGTGTAAATGGAAACAACATATATTAAGATCTGCTTAGCACTTGCAGTCTAAATAAAATTCAGTGTAATTAAATAGAAGTGGAGTAATAATGTAAGGCTCACTGTTAACCAGTTGGAGCTGCCGTACAATAGGGAGTGTGACTGATGTGATGGGCATTACAGCAAAGACAGGCTAACAGGACTTAGCCAATGACTATTCATGCTCACAATGTGGCACCAGATAACTGAACCCTGTGCTCATCAAGCAGAAGGAGGACAGCATAGTGATCACTATATAGACCATTGCAGGCATGTGCAGCAACATTCCAATGCTGCTTATCATATAAATTTGTGAGAAAATGGGGTAGACAGAAATGTAGGAAAGGAGAACAGCAATCAGATTGAGCTACACGGGGGTAACCATAAAGTATGGATGATGTGGACAGAATGGCATTTGCTTGGTAGACCAGCACAGATTTTATATATATTCCACTACCAGTAGAGGTGATCCAGTCTACAGCAACACCAGCTTTATTCAGGTCTATATTAGATGAGCGACCATTCTGATGTTTGAATCACAGATGGTCAACATTATGTGATCGAACCTCGGAAAGGTCGAAGGTGAAAGTCAACTGCTTTTCATGTGCAGAATGGGAATTTTTCCCTTTCTGCACTGAAGTGCATTCTTGGAGTTGGTATATTTAAGTAGGGGGGTGCAAGGGTGTAGGGGGGCTTGCCCCTCTGCTCAGAGCGGTAAGGTAAGTTCTTTTTGTAATTTTATTATATAGTCAATGTTTTGAACTTCGCTCATGTGAGGTTCGAACTAAGCCCACACCTAAACTACCCCAAGAAAGAAGCCAACTCTGTAAACTCTCCTCTCTTCCTTATTCATGCTAATATAACATCCTCATCCAACTATATACTTCCTAAATTTCACAGAACACTTCACTTAAAATACAACAACCAGATCCCCAGGAAAGGCCTACCTCTACACTGCAGATCCTCCAACCCTAATTATCTAACTCTACTACTCTCTTTAAAGGATGGTGACATCCACCCTAACCCAGGCCCCCCCAACAACTCCTGTCTCTCTCCTTAACCACAAAGAATCACCCCTGCATGCCCTCTCCAAACCATCAAACTCCCTTCTAATTGCTCATCTCAGTATATGTAGCATACACAATAAAATATCTCAACTCCAGGCTCTAACTGAAATCTACTCCTTCGATACTCTCTGCCTAACAGAAACCTGGTTAACCAAAGATAATGAAATCATCCCACCTGGATATAATATCCTAAGACTAGACCGAGTATCCAAAAAAGGTGGTGAGGTGGCCATCCTATATAAATCTAGCTTACAACTAACCACCCACAACTTTAAACCACCTATAGACTCCAATGCAGATATTCTTATCTCCAAACTTCATCTTAACAATGCCAAAGCCATCTATATTATCTGTATATATCTACCACCCGGTAACAACACTGCCACCATGGAAAACATTCTTTGCTGGCTTTCCTAAAACCTGCCCCAAGAAACCATCATCCTAGGCGACACTAACATTGACTGGAGCTGCTACTGCAGCAGCCTCCCCACAAACCATATTAACCTATATGGGTTTTCCCAAACCATTGCCTCCCCTACCAGGATAAATAAATCTAACAAGAAATCTAGCTTATTAGACTGGATTCTCAGAAACCATCACCTTCACATTTATGACTCAGGAACCGTCCCTGATGATTTAAGTGACCTTTTTCTTACATATATCATCAGACATAAAAATCACCTCTCCTATTCCAACATCTGTCAAAAACATCAGATCCAAAAAGTACTTTAACCCTGAACTATTCCAAATGGAACTAAGAGCATGCAACTAGTCTCCCTTACTTAACCTTCCTTTAGATGAAGCTGTTAATTACTTTAACTCCAACTTCCTTGCCATTCTCAACCACCATGCTCCAACTAGATTAATTAGATTCAAAACCAAATCAGCTCCATGGCTCTCAAAAGAAACCAAACACAAAATAAATCGTAGAAACAAACTCTGGGCAAAATGGAGGAAGATTAAAAACCCTATAGACAAACTAACATTTAGAGAACTAAGAAATTAAACCAGCAAAGCTATAATATCTGAAAAAAAACTACTACCTGCAATCCCAACAAACTAATCAAAACAACCCACAAAAATGTTGGGCTAGCATTAACCAGCTACTTCGTCCTGGTCAATCTAGTACCCCAGACCCACAAAATACTGACCACAAAAATCCAATGAATACAGCTAATGCTTTTAATACCTTTTTTACTAATGCTATACAAACTCTAGCTAGTCAACTGTCACCCAATAATTTCACTCTGCCTTCCTATAAATCAACCTTACCCCCTACTTTTCATATTCAACCTGTCCCAACAACATATATTCTAACCCTTTTACAGAAACTAAAACCAGGTTCACCCTCAGCAGACCAACTACCCACTGAATTCCTACAAGTATCAGCCAAAGCTATTGCTTATCCCATTTCTATTCTGATCAATAGAACTATTACCGAAAGTCATATCCCCAGTTTATGGAAATTTTCCCATATTATCCCCCTCCATAAAGGCAGACACTCCACTGAACTCTCCAACTACTGCCCCATTGCCATTCTCTCACCTTTGGCAAAGAGCATGGAGAAATGCATTCATAAACAATTACTTGACCACAGCCCTTCTCTCCTTCACAGATTGTATCAACAAAAACAGCAATCTTAACAACCTTTCTTCAGCACTATTCATAGACTTGTCTAAAGCTTTTGACATGGTAAATCATCAAACCCTTATCAAAATGCTGGAATCCCTGTCATTAGATAAATCTTTTATAAAGTGGTTCCAGTCCTACCTTGATAAAAGACAATAGGCTATACTATGGCACAAGTCTCTTTCCTCTCACCTGTCCGTCAACCTTGGTGTCCCCCATGGTTCCATCCTAGGACCTCTACTTTTTTCCATATTTATCAACGACCTTCACCTTGCCATCCCCCAAGCCACATGCATTCAATATGCAGACGACTCCACTCTGATATGCTCAGCTACCACCTCTTCTGAACTTCAGTCTCTTACCCAAGAAGTATTTAACACAGTTGAAAAATGGTTCACACATAGATGCCTTCTCCTTAACCCCAAAAAGACTAAACTCCTCCTCTTCTCTCCCACCAATAAGTTCTCTCCTCTTGATCTCTCACTTATCTCTACCAATAAAACTACTATATCCCCCGAACCTACCACCAAACTATTGGGTATCACCATAGACAACAATCAAAACTTTGATATCCATATCAAAAATACTATAAAAACTGTCAACAAAAAACTAGGCTCTCTTTATAGGATTAAATCTTTCCTCCTACCTTCAGCAAAAACTACTATAGCACACACTCCTCTAATCTCTTCACTTCTTTATGCCTCTCCCATTTTCACCAATCTATCTAAAAATAATCTTAGCAAATTGGAAATGTCCAACAATAACATTGCCAGATTTGCTACAAGACACCCATTTAGAACCCATCATTGCATTAATTTAAAGCAGCTGGGAAGGCTTGAACTACAAAATCTGATTAAATTCCATCAACTATCCATAGCCCACAACACTCTTTACAAACCCTCCAAAACTCCTATTCTATCCACACTCATCACTCCCTATAAAACCCTGAAATCCTTAAGGTCTTCTCAGAGACTTCTAGTACTTACCACTAAACCAAACAAGGCAGGCGACTCACTCTTTTCTAATACAGCTGGAAAAGCCTGGAATTTCCTCCACAGTGAACTCTCCTCAATTCTCTCTCTATCGTGCTTCAAAAACAAATTGAAAGTGTTCCTCAGAACACACTGGTTATGCCCCTGTACTAAACCTGACTAGCTATATGTCTCTAACTACTTTGTTCTTCCTACCACTTCATCTCATTAGCTGTAATTTCCTTCCTTATTAACCACAATACTATCTCCCTCTAGAACATCTTGTTTTGTACTAGCATGCTATCTTATGCCTGTATTCTGCACTGCTGAATTTTTCTTTTTTTTAACTGCGAAAACCAGTAATATGAATTGTAAATATGATTTTGTTTTTGTATTGTTAATGTTACTTTATTTTGCTATCTTGTTAACATCATAGTTATATCTTGTAGCTTATCTCTCCAGGCCTATACTGAAAATGGACATGTATCCAGTTAGACTAGCCTAGTCAACAAATGTAAAATAAATAAATAAATAAAATAAAAGTTTTGAAACTTTGACTATATAATATAGACCCACTTTATTCAGCTGTTACACCTCCATATCTGGAAAGCAAAGCATGTACTCCTAAGGATACTGATAGTACAAGACAATAATACAATCGAAATGCATAGACTACACTTCAGTTTCCATGTCCTGTACCTGTGAGTCCCACTGACCAGCAGGACAATGTAACACTATCTGGGGTCAGTGTGCTAGTGCTGACACTGATCTTCAGATGGTGAATGAGTGATGTCAGCAGATTCACACACAACCCCAGCAAACATGTGCCTGGGATCCACCTACCTCAGTGGGTCATCATATTCTCATAGTAGTAACTCTCTAAAATCCTTGCGCAGGAAGAAGAGGAAACTTCTGCTTTCTCTAGCACATCCGACTGGAGACGTATATTCCACCATGCCTAAAGTAGCTAGCTCCATTGATTCAAGTCCACTTTTAGGAGCAAACTGGTAGCTCTATGTATATGTAACAATATGCTTATGGATTATATGATAACACAATACAGGGCTGCACTGCATCATTACTGTATATCCATAGCACTGCCCCTTCTGGTGCTACTGTATATCCATAGCACCGCCCCTCTCAGGTGCTACTGTATTTCCATAGCACTGCCCCATGGACCTACTGTATATCCATAGCATGGCCCACTCTGGTGGTACTGTATATCCATAGCACTGCCCACCCTGGTGGTACTGTATATCCATAGCACTGCCCCCTGATTCTAGTGTATATCCATAGCACTGCCCCCTCTGGTGCTAGTGTATATCCATAGCACTGCCCCCTCTGGTGCTACTGTATTTCCATAGCACTTCCCCATGGACCTACTGTATATCCATAGCACAGCCCCCTCTGGTGGTACTGTATATCCATAGCACTGCCCCCTCTGGAGCTACTGTATATCCAGACCACGGCCCCCTCAGTTGCTACTGTATTTCCGTAGCACTGCCCCATGGAGCTACTGTATATCCATAGCTTGGCTCCCTCTGGTGGTACTGTATACCCATAGCACTACCCCTCCTTCTGGTGGTACTGTATATCCATAGCACTGCCCTCTGATGCTAGTGTATATCCATAGCACTGCCCCATCTGGTGTTACTGTATATCCATAGCACGGCCCCCTCTGGTGGTATTGTATATCCATAGCATTGCCCCTGATGCTAGTGTATATCCATTGCATGACCCCCTCTGGTGGTACTGTATATCCATAGTACTGCCCCTGATGCTAGTGTATATCCATAGCACTGTACAATGACACTAAGGCTGCATATATGCCAGAGGCACATAATGGTCACACACTTCATAGTAAATGGAACGTCAGCATTTTTGATTGCTACATTGTGAAATGGTAGTGATTCACAGTGAGAGTTATTAACTAGTTTAATTAGAGTAGTGTTATGATAACTGTCTTTTATTAGTTTAAGATATGGGGGCAGCTTTTACCCACACGTATGCCAATTTATTTATGGGATTTTATGAAAATAAGTACAGCTATAGTTTGTTTGTTTGTTTGTGTCTTTTGGCTTTTCCCGGTTAGTATAGATCTAAAAAAAATATATGCGGTAAAGTACCATATATTTATAGATGATCTAATATTTATTTGTGATGGGAAGAAGTGGAAAACTGTATAATTGATTTACATAAGAATCATTTTAATATTAAATTTGATGGAATGCACAAAGGAGTGGAAGTTAATTTTTTGGACATTAGTCTAATAGGTAGAAATGAAGGGATTATTCAAACTAGAATCACAGAAAATTTGAAGAATGTGACTTATACATGGGAAAAACTGCCATCCCCCCTCACACATTAAAATTGATCAAGAGACTGTGTAGTGATAAAAAGGAGTGTCAGAAATTAAAAAAAGCAGCTGACATGTTTGTAAATAGGTGATACAAGGAAGAAACAATAGAGGAAAGTATTATGAAGGCATTTGATAAAAAAAGAAAAGCATTAGTATTTAGAGATAAGAGAGATGATATAATTATTAGATGGCCTAGTACCAACCTATGAACCTATGAAAGGAAAAAGTCAGAAGACGTTTTCTGTCACTAAATATACTATATTTTCAGATAAGTTGAGCAAATTTGTTAAAAATTATTGGGGAGTTTTAGAAAGGTGTAAACAATGGAGTTCCTTGGTTCGGACCCCACCCCAGATATCATACATGGGGGGAAGACGTATTAGGGATTTCATAGTACATGGGAAGTTTTATTTACCAGATGTAAGGAGAAATAAGGAACTTGAAGTTCAATGTACCTTTCCTTGTGGAAAGTGCAAGTGTTGTAAATATATAGTACAAGGTTTTGATTAGATAAATGTAAAAAAGCTATTTAAGAAAGGGGTTTTTAAATGTGATAGTGAGAGGGTGATTTATGGGTTAAAATGTCCGTGTAATAAGGTATACATTGGGAAGACTGAGAGAAGTTTTACAGCTAGGCTAAAAGAACACCTAAGAGACCTAAAGGAAGGGAAGATAGTCCAGTAGCTTTACATTTTTTAGAATTTCATAAGGGTATTCCTCAAGGATTACAAGCAACTATCTTAGAACAAATTAAAGATCAGGAAATAAATAATGCAAAAAAAGTGGAGAAAATAATCAATTTTTATTTTAAAGTTTAATACTTTGATTCCAGGGGGAAATAATAAGGAGTGTCATTGGAAATGTTTTCTTTAATTGTTTTTATTCCATTAAGGAGTTAATTAAATATATAATTGAATAATGGTTTGTACTATGTGTATTTAAATGGTATTTGGGGAAAGGGAATACATACTCTGTAAAGGCTTAATCAGCCCAGGTACCAGAGAAGTGTGTTTTTGCTTATTGCTGTTAACTTACCATTTTGTTATTTTAATAAATATGAAAAAGAACTGGATGCTGTGGTGATGGTGCTGTGGTAGCGTTGTCACCTCACAGTAAGATGTCCTGTTCGATTCTCAGCTACAGCATCTTCTGTGTGGAGACATGCGTGAATGGGCGTACCTTCATTGAAGGTTGTGCGTCAGGCCTGGCAAGTCAGTACGTAAAAATCTACTGCCAATCATTCAGCTGTGGCGACCCCTAACTGGGAAAAGCCAAAAGATACAACATGAAAAAGAACTGGATACACTGGCTGGTTTGTTTTTCTTTGTGCGGAATATAACACAAAATCCTGTTGACATTTTCCACAAAATCAGTCATTTGCATACAATTGTCAGACTCACAAATTTCAGGGAAAGAAATCTGCGGAATTGAAGCTTCATTGAGTTAAGGAAATTTCTTGTTTGTTGAAGTATGTCAGCAAGAACAACAGAGCCTGTGGTGGATATCAGTGACAGTGAGGTAGATATTGTAGTGTATGTGTAACTGTGATCCCTTGACACTAGCGTAGGACTGTGCCGTCCGCCTGACACTTGTACAATGTAATCCCTGTGGTATATGTCAGGGTCAGTGAGGTAGATATTGTAGTGTCTGTGTATGTGTGTAACTGTTATCCCATTACACTGGCTTATGAGTGTGCCATCCACCTGACACTTGTACAATGGAAATCCTGTGGTGGAGGACAGTGTCAGTGAGGTAGATATTGTAGTGTGTGTGTAACTGTGATTTCATGACACTGGCATAGGACTGTGCCATCCACCTGACACTTGTACAATGGAAACCCTGTGGTGGATGTCAGGGTCAGTGAGGTGGATATTGTAGTGTGTGTGTGTGTGTGTGTGTGTGTGTGTGTGTGTGTGTGTGTGTGTGTGTGTAACTGTCATCCCATTACACTGGCTTATGAGTGTACCATCCGTCTGACACTTGCAAAATGGAAAACCTGTGGTGGAGGTCAGTGTCAGTGAGGTAGATATTGTAGTGTGTGTGTAACTGTGATCCCATGACACTGGCATAGGACTCTGCCATCTGCCTGACACTTGCACAATGGAAACCCTGTGGTAGATGTCAGGGTCAGTGAGGTGGATATTGTAGTGTATATGCGTGTGTGTGTGTGTAACTGTCATCCCATTACACTGGCTTATGAGTGTGCCATCCACCTGACACTTGTACAATGGAAACCCTGTGGTGGAGGTTAGGGGTCAGTGAGGTGGATATTGTAGTGTGTGTTCAACTGTGATCTCATGACACTGGCATAGGACTGTACCATCCATCTGACACTTGTACAATGGAAACCCTGTGGTGGATGTCAGGGTCAGTGAGGTGGATATTGTAGTGTGTGTGTGTGTGTGTGTGTGTGTGTGTGTGTGTGTGTGTGTGTGTGTGTGTGTGTGTGTGTGTGTGTGTGTGTGTGTGTGTGTGTGTGTGTGTGTGTGTGTGTGCGCGAGACTGCCATCCCATTACACTGGCATAGGACTGTACCATCTGCCTGACACTTGTACCATGGAAAGTCTGTGGTGGAAGTCAGTGTCAGTGAGGTAGATTTTGTAGTGTGTGTGTAACTGTGATCCTATGACACTGGCGTGGAACTGTGCCATCTGCCTGACACTTGCACAATGGAAACCTCTGGTGGATGTCAGGGTCAGTGAGGTGGATATTATAGTGTGCGTATGTGTGTGTTTGTGTGTGTGTAACTGTCATCCCATTACACTGGCTTATGAGTGTACCATCCATCTGACACTTGTACAACAGAAACCCTGTGGTGGAGGTCAGTGTCAGTGAGGTAGATATTGTAGTGTGTGTGTGTAACTGTGATCTCATAACATTGGCTTAGGACTGTGCCATCCGCCTGACACTTGTACAATGGAAACCCTGTGGTATATGTCATGGTCAGTGAGGTGGATATTGAAGTGCGTGTGTGTGTGTGTGTGTGTGTGTGTGTGTGTGTGTGTGTGTGTGTGTGTGTGTGTGTGTGTGTGTGTGTGTGTGTGTGTGTGTGTGTGTGTGTGTGTGTGTGTGTGTGTGTGTGTGTGTGTGTGTGTGAGAGACTGTCATCCCATTACACTTGCGTAGGACTGTAGCATCTGCCTGACACTTGTACAACGGAAACCCTGTGGTGGATGTAAGGGTCAGTGAGGTGGATATTGTAATATGCGTATGTGTGTGTTTGTGTGTGTGTGTAACTGTCATCCCATTACACTGTCTTATGAGTGTAGCATCCATCTGACACTTGTACAACGGAAACCCTGTGGTAGATGTCAGGGTCAGTGAGGTGGATATTGTAGTGTATATGTGTGTGTGTGTGTGTGTGTGTGTGTGTGTGTGTGTGTGTGTGTGTGTGTGGGAGTGAGAGACTGTCATCCTATTCCACTGGCGTATGAGTGTGCCATCCACCTGACACTTGTACAATGGAAATCCTGTGGTGGAGGTCAGTGAGGCAGATATTGCAGTGTGTGTGTGTAACTGCGATCTCATGACACTGGCATAGAACTGTGCCATCCTCCTGACACTTGTACAATGGAAACCCTGTGGTGGATGTCAGGGTCAGTGAGATGGATATTGTAGTGTGTGTGTGTGTGTGTGTGTGTGTGTGTGTGTGTGTGTGTGTGTGTGTGTGTGTGTGTGAGTGTGTAGCTGTCATCCCATTACACTGGCTTATGACTTTGTCATCCGCCTGACACTTGCACATTGGAAACCCTGTGGTGGAGGTCAGTGTCAGTGAGGTAGATATTGTAGTGTGTGGGTAACTGTGATCCCATGACATTGGCTTAGGACTGTGCCATCTGCCTGACACTTGTACAATGGAAAACCTGTGGTATAGGTCAGGGTCAATGAGGTGGATATTGTAGTGTTTGTGGTGTATGTGTGTGTGTGTGTGTGTGTGTGTGTGTGTGTGTGTGTGTGTGTGTGTGTGTGTGTGTGTAACTTTCATTCCATTACACTGGCTTATAAGTGTACAGTCCGTCTGACACTTGTACTATGGAAACCCTGTGGTATATGTGAGTGTCAGTGAGGCGGATATTGTAGTGTGTGTGTGTGTGTGTGTGTGTGTGTGTGTGTGTGTGTGTGCGTGTGTGTGTGTGTGTGTGTGTGTGTGTAACTGTCATCCCATTACACTGGCTTATGAGTGTGCCATCCACATGACACTTGTACAATGGAAACCCTGTGTTGGATGTCAGGGGTCAATCAGGTGGATATTGTAGTGTGTGTGTAACTGTGATCTCATGACACTGGCATAGGACTGTACCATCCACCTGACACTTGTACAACGGAAACCCTGTGGTGGATATCAGGGTCAGTGAGGTGGATATTGTAGTGTGTGTGTAACTGTGATCCCATGACATTGGCTTAGGACTGTGCCATCTGCCTGACACTTATGCAATGGAAACCCTGTGGCATATGTCATGGTCAGCGAGGTGGACATTGTAGTATTTGTGTGTGTGTGTGTGTGTGTGTGTGTGTGTGTGTGTGTGTGTGTGTGTGTGTGTGTGTGTGTGTGTGTGTGTGTGTGTGTGTGTGTGTGTGTGTGTGTGTGTGTGTGTGTGAGACTGTCATCCCATTACACTGGCGTAGGACTGTACCATCTGCCTGACACTTGTATAATGGAAAGTCTGTTGTGGAAGTCAGTGTCAGTGAGGTAGATTTTGTAGTGTGTGCGTAACTGTGATCCTATGACACTGGCGTAGGACTGTGCCATCTGCTTGACACTTGCACAATGGAAACCTCTGGCAGATGTCAGGGTCAGTGAGGTGGATATTGTAGTCTGCGTGTGTGTGTGTTTGTGTGTCTGTAACTGTCATCCCATTACACTGGCTTATGAGTGTACCATTCGTCTGACACTTGTACAACAGAAACCCTGTGGTGGAGGTCAGTGTAAGTGAGGTAGATATTGTAGTGTGTATGTGTAACTGTGATCCCATGACATTGGCTTAGGACTGTGCCATCCGCCTGACACTTGTACAATGGAAACCCTGTGGTATATGTCATGGTCAGTGAGGTAGATATTGAAGTGTGTGTGTGTGTGTGTGTGTGTGTGTGTGTGTGTGTGTGTGTGTGTGTGTGTGTGTGTGTGTGTGTGTGTGTGTGTGTGTGTGTGTGCGTGTGTGTGCGTGTGTGTGTGTGTGTGTGTATGTGTGTACTGGCGTAGGACTGTACCATCTGCCTGTCACTTGTACAATGGAAAGTCTGTGGTGGAAGTCAGTGTCAGTGAGGTAGATTTTGTAGTGTGTTATTAACTGTGATCCCATGACACTGGTGTAGGACTGTGCCATCTGCCTGACCCTTGTTCAATGGAAACCCTGTGGTGGATGTCAGGGTCAGTGACGTGGATACTGTAGTGTGTGTGTGTGTGTGTGTGTGTGTGTGTGTGTGTGTGTGTGTGTGTAACTGTCATCCCATTACATTGACTTATGAGTGTGCCATCCACCTGACACTTGTACAATGGAAATCCTGTGTTGTAGGTCATTGTCAGTGAGGGAGATAGTGTAGTGTGTGTGAAACTGTGATCTCATGACACTGGCGTAGGACTGTGCCATCCACCTGACACTTGTACAATGGAAACCCTGTGGTGGAGGTCAGAGTCAGTGAGGTAGATATTGTAGTGTGTGTGTAACTGTGATCCCATGACATTGGCTTGGGTCTGTGCCATCTGCCTGCCATGTGATGAGCCAACCACATAGAAAGGAAACCCTGTGAAGAACATGTTACAAGTGGTATGGCATTCAAGGGACCTATATTAATGCATTGATACATTATGTAAATGTGGGATTCTGCACAGAGCTTTAACTGCAGATATCTACAAATATAAAGGTGGCATGGTAGGGAGTGTGGTCATATGTACACCATATATTATTACTGAATGACACATTCACCCATAGGTGTAAGTGCACTGATATGGCCACATGAGAGACCAATGGCAAGAAAATTTCACTAGCCCGGAGAAAGAAGTGGAACTGCTAGACCTCTGCATGTACACATGGCATGTGGGTGAATGAGTGTCACATACAAGAATTATCAGGATCTGTGCAGGATATGCAAAACCCAAGTCCATCACAGGAGGTGGACCTCCATAACAGAAATGCCTCATTGAGGATGAAGAGATTTTTGTCTCACCCTCTAGCCAGGTCACGTAACCTGTCATCCTGAAGGGTGGCTTGGATGGCACCAAACACCTGAATTTCCACAGAGCAAATATTAATTTTATAAAGTCCATTGCAGTACAGTGTAAAATAATCCACTGCATGCTTGAAGGGAAGCACTGGTCAAGGACTACCTGCATACCTCTCTTTCTAGGCACTTCTGACATGCAATAGTAAGAACATGCATAAGAAGGTGTATGTTATCCTATGCCGTAACTATATTTTAATGTGTAGTAGTACATATACCATAGCATTTTACTGGGGCATATCTCTGTGTGGTCTGATGATGGTTTCATGCAAATTCCTCCTCCTCCAGTACTGGATAGCCCATCACCACAGGTCAATACAGGGCTGAAGTCAGGAGGGCATTTGTTGCAGACAATGATTGTAACATGAAAGTGGAATGCTTCATTGATAAGGTGACATTGTCTGCAAATCTGGAGTGACTTTCACCCACATGCACCAAAAAAGAGGCCGCTGTAGACAGAAACAACCTCACCCATGCATAACAGGCATTTAGTTCCTAAGTCCATATTGTACTTCAGCTTTATTCCAAGCACACACAGCACCTGAAATGTTTACTGCATCTGAGGTGTGCATTCCCATCATTTAGACTTAGGTGCAGATATGACCCAGTGAAATCCTTAATATTGCTCTGGCACCTGGCATTAACTAGGGAATGTGCAGGGCTGCTATCCACAGCAGTGAGGGGATGGTGTGTGTGCTCTTTCATTTACAGGAGAATATGCACCAACTACAGACTGACATGGAATATAAGGACAGGGAGCACACAATGCTGCTGAGATCTCTGGTAGAAAATGTTACCTTTATAGGCTGCATCACATGAAAGTCTGCAACTGCCATCTGGTCTGCATGCAAAGAACATTCTTTTTGTGGCTGTAGGAAGGTCCAGATGTGGAGAGATTAGCAACAGGCATCTCAAATTAGATTGCACTGACCATTGTAAGATGGCATCACTTTCACTTGTGAGCACACACTCCATCAATCCTCATCCCCATCATGAGCAACACTCATGTTGTGAGCAGCAGTTCTCCATCAACTCAACTCTTGTGATTTCCAGTAAGGATGTCTGTGAATGTTCCTCAAGTTCTACCCTCCTTGTTGCCTGTAGATATACATCCTACCACCCTCAGTTGTGTGCATGATGCATGTAATTGGCAACAACACTTATTTATGCTAAACAACCATCAGAAAAGACAGTCACTCATGATCCTGTAGTTCTACAGCTTATGAGCAATGGACCCCATCAATCCTAATGCCATGCATCAAAAGAATTAACACTGCCAGTGATCAAACTGATACAGCTTCACCTCACCACCACTGAATCACAGGATCCTTGAATCCTCACAGCCTACCAGACTATGTGGTTACTGTATTCACCTACCATAATCCTACCACATCTAACAGTGTTACAATCATCTGTTTTTTAGTCAGCCCATGGTTCCAACTGGTCATGATTGTACCTTGCCCATCCTCTAACGTGTATGACCAGATCACGCATTTCTCTGCACAGACTGAGTGCGATAAATCATGCATCATTTTTTCATTATTTTCTTTGTGTCATGGCCCATATTTCTTGACCAGGTGCAATCTCTTTGCCAGTGCTGAAATGTACTTTACCTGACTCTGCCTCAGCTGTGGTTCTGCAGCATCATTTTTCTACTCTGGCTCTCCACCATTCATTCTGCTACTGCTCCAGTGACTCCTATGGAAGGCCCTTCCAAGATGTTCACCTGCTGCTCCATCATTTGTGCAGTGCAGTATTCTGTGGTATTGCATCATCGATGCCATCATCATTTTTCACATTTTTTTGCATAAGGTTGGGGTGTCATGTCAGGCCAGCTGTCATAATCTCACACTATATTCAAAGCCATGCTCCTGTCTTCTTTGACAGTCATTTCTGCCTCTTGCTCATCTTGTCTCATGCAATCCATTCAGTTCTCGAGTAGGATTCCTTATCTCCTCTTGCCTTCACCCTGTATTGCCTAAATCTGCTTTATCTAATCACCTTCTGCTTTCTTGCACGTGACTGAATCAGCGTAATTTGTTCTTGACCTTCGGTACAACTGGCATTACTTTGGTTTCTGGTCTGTTGTTCTCATTTCTCTGTCAGTGAGCATTTTAATACACATCTCATGCATTTCATCTGCTTTCAGCTTAGGCTTCCTCAATTGATCTGCAGTCACTGTTCAGGTTTCTCTGCAACCCAGTGATACTTTTCACACTACTGTTCTGCATCTTATCTTCCATCTTCATTGGCATTTTTCTGTTATGTATTATCCTTGATGCTTTATGCCACTTAGGTTCATAGGTTCATAGGTAGGTACTAGGCTATCTGCCCGATGGCATTTATAAGCCTAGCCAGAATGTGTTGGCTTTTGCCGCCCCCTTAGATTAGTTCCCTGTGCCTCTGTCCAGCAGAGCCATTGATGATTCCTGGGGTAAACTTTCTGTTTCCCATCCACTCATCAAGGTTTCTCTTGAAGAGGGTTATCAAAGAGTTCTGCCTAATGTAGATTGGAATCCTATTCCAGAGCATGGGAAGTCTCTGGGACAGGAATCTATCCCTCCAGCATGTCCTATTTACTGTTGTGGTGAGGTTTAGATCCCTGGAGCATTTGGTTTGAGGGGATATGGTTTTCTTTAGGTGGAGCATGTCCATCAATTCTGGGTTGGACATGGCTTTGTATGTCAGGTAGAGATCACCTCTGAGTAGGCGGTATGCAACTGAGTACAGCTGGAGTTTCTTCAGTAGAGCTGCATAGCACATCTGCTTGAGGCCAGTGATCCTCTTGTTGAGGAACTTCTGCGGTCTTTCCAGTTGTTGCAGGTGTCTTGTAAGGTACATCCCAAATGGGGCATTGTACTCTATGATGGGTCTGATGACTGATGCATAGAGGTGCCCAATGACCTCTTTTGATCTGGTTGCAAACCCTTTTGTAATTAGGTGGGCCACATAGAAGGATTTTCTAACCACTTTGGCAATGTTATTATCAAAGGAGAGGTTACTATCTGCCTGGGTCCCCAGATCCCTTATTATATCTTCCGCATTTAGGAGGCTACCACCTATGTGGTAGTTTGTGGGTACTTTGTTTTTTCCAAAGAGGATGACTATGCACTTTTTGACAGTTAGCTTGATGCCATGGTTTTGACACCAGGTATCTGTCTCAGTGAGACCCCTTTAGGAGGATGTCTGTGTCAGCCGGAGATTCAATTATAGCCCCGAGTTTCCAGTTGTCTGTGAACTTGGTTAGCCATAGTCCTCCTGTGCTTGCCTGTACCTCTGAGAAGTATATGCCGCACAGGAGGGGTCCTAAGATTAAGCCCTGGGGATTGCCACTAGAAACCGGTTTAGAGTCAGACCTAGCTCCTGCAACTCTTACCATGTGGGTTCTGTCTGTGAGCCAGTTGGCAACTCATCTCGTGATGTAGGGGTTTATGTTCAGGCTGGTGAGCTTGTCTATAATACCTGAGTGGGGAATGGTGTTGAAAGCCTTTGCGAGGTCTAGGTAGGCTGTGTGGACCACCTTTCCCCAGTCTATAGCCTTGGTAACTGTCTTAAAAATGTCCACCAGGTTTAGGAGGCAGCACCTCTGATTCTAGCTTTCACCTACATATTGGCTTTTCTTCAGCCACTCATCCCAGACACTTGAAGCTATTAAGGTATTCCACTATTTTCTCTTTGTATCTCAATTGTCTGCCTCTTTTGATATCACCGATTTGCTGCTATGACCACTGTCTTTTCTGTAGTCAGTTTCATTCCATTAGCCTTCAGTTTTGCATCTCGATCACCTATAATTTGCTGAAGACCTATTCAGACTTCTCTTGTAGTGCTAATTGCACACACACCAACAATTTTGCTGCAGATGTTTGGAATGCATTATTGTGTGCAGCCTAATCAGGTTAGACAATGGATGCTTCTCTTTGCTATATCAGCACATGCTCTACCAAATTTCCTGTTTCTAAATGGGATGCATTATAAGGCATATTCTGATTGGTTAGAGTGTCATTCTACAGCATGTTAGGCATCACCTGCAGCACACAACAATTAATGTATTATATGTGTCCTGCTCCATGCTTGCACGTTAACTCTGTATATAGTCCTGTTTATATAGTGAGTATGCGTGCATAGAAAACAGATGATTCTGTTGGAAGTCTCCTCACAATAGCCTTTGGCACTGGTCAGAGGTGTGCCAAATACGTAAATCATATGAACAGCATGTGTTGCATAGACACATTAAAAATAATGCCCTGGGTAATACAGATGACAGAGCAGCTCACTGAGTGGATATCTGTACCTGTTGATGTCTTACAGGCTCCCTGAACCAAGTAAGGCCTTGATGTAAATATGTCTGCAGTCTATAGCTTTCAGATCCTCATAGAAATGGGTATGTAATAAACTTCTTGCATGGTGCTGGTTGTAACTTTTGTAGTCTTACAAAATCCTGTGCATTGTCATTCTCCCTGTAAAGTTATATTACACAGTGCACTATTCATTTAAGAACTCTAGGCTATAATGAATGAGCAACGACTAGTAATTTCAGCAGATTCATATATTGGCATGCATAACAGTTACATGTAAGTAATGTGGTATGAATTGCTGAAATGGTCTCCTGTGAAAACTGTACTCAATATGACACTTAGTATATGTATGACTGAATAGTAGTGCATGCGTGGGTATGCATTTGTTTAAATATTTTGAAACTAGATACTTATCTTCTTTTTTTTTTCCATTGTACTCTTCTGCTCTCTTTTGTTTTGCTGGGGTAGGAGGTGGCTATGGATTAAAGTAACTTGTCCTTTCACTTGCTCAGCTTAAATTCTGCCATTAATGCTGTCAAGTTAATACTTATGTTAATAAATTGGAATATTTTTATTCTTTTTTTTTGGGGGGGGGGGTGACCAGCTGTGTTGTGGATGAAGGTAACTTGTCCTTTTCACTTGGTCAGTATACATTCCACCCTTAAGGTGCATTGTGTGAAATTAATTGCTGAAATAAAGGGAAGTGTGCTCAGTTTGTCAAGCATTTGTTTCACAGAATGATGGTTTTTGAAGGTGAATGCACATTTAGGGGGGTAGGAGTGTATATGCCAGTGTTACAAGGTTAGGGTTTGCTAAGTAAAGGTTTAGATGTAATGTTTTTAGTAGTGTGGAGGGTGTGTGTGTGTGTGTGTGTGTGTGTGTGTGTGTGTGTGTGTGTGTGTGTGTGTGTGTGTTTGAAAATTAGGGTTAGAGTTAGATCTGTGTAAGGGGATATATGCAATACTATGCATCCATGTTCATGATGGAGGCAAGTGTCTTTTTTGCCTTGTTTGTAGGTATTAGGTTCAGAGGAGTATACTAGGTTAATGACCACTGGGGCCTCTATAAGCATAGGTATGCAACCCAAATGTATCCTGCAAGTTATACTGCTTTTTTAAAGGGAGTATGTTAGTTAGGGGATGATATAATGGCTACCACTGTCCATCAGAGGCATAGGTACCATATCAAGGGTGAATTTCTGACTTCCCACCGACTGGTTTAGAATGAGCTTAAATAGAATTAGGGAAGGACACTGTTTCTCAAGAATGGGAAGCCTATTCTTCTGAAGGGGAATTCTCTGAGATACATACCTTTTCCTCCAACATGTCCTATTTAAGCCAAAAGCAAAGTTTAAACCTTTACAGCTATTAGTTCTGGAGCTGTTTATTTTGTGGATATGCAAGAAGTCCATCAAAGCAGGATCCAAGGATGCTTTTTATGCCAGGGCTAAACTGCATTTTAGCAGTATGTAGGAAAAAAGTACAGTGACTGCTCTTTGAGTTGAGCTACATAGCTCATTGTGCTTATGCAGTGTATTTTTTTTTTTTTGTGAAGAACCACTGTGGCTGTTCCAGTTGTTGTTTGTGCCTAGTCAGGTACACACTGAAGGGGGCACTATATTTTATGATGGGTCTGATGAGGGCTGCACACAGTTGCACAATGACTTCCCTGGATCTAGATGTCATGACCTTACTTATAACTTGAGTGACATAGAATGATTTCCTTACCACCTTACACACATGTTGGTTTAAGGCTAGGTTACTATCTACATAAAAAATAAAAAATGCCGGACCAACATGGCAGGTACATGAACACACTCTTTATTTACATAAAACAAGTAAGCACTTATGGGATATCCAAATCGCTTCTTCAGACAGAGGAAACATGCTGACATTTGTCATAAGTGTGTCAGTGTTACTGTGTTCATGTTAGCCATTTTGATGTGACATTTATTAGACTTCTAAATCTGGTCAACACACCAAAATACTGGCAGCTGCCTGGTCGGCGCCAGTTGGTCAACATTTGCAGATGATCAAGAGGTGTGCTAAATAGGCAAACCCTGGGTGGGGGGAATATTCCATTTCCCCAGGGACTGTGCAATCTCTGAGTTAGTGTATATAAATAGCAGGGGATGTGAAGGGAATGAGGCGGCTTGCCCCCTGAAGAAAGATGTTCAGATTTGGTTTCCTTGCACATGCACATTTGACTGTTGACATTTGCATTGTTAACATTTTTGTGGTTGACGTTCTTGACATCAACATTTTTGCTGTCTCTACTAAGGTAAGTAATCACATACATACACACACCCACACACACACACAGACATATATATATCTATATCTATATATATATATATATATATATATATATATATATATATATATATATATATATATATATATATATATATATCTATCTGTGTGTGTGTGTGTGTGTGTGTGTGTGTGTGCAAAACATGCACAGCGCTGATATTCTGCAGAACATGTTTTTGTGAAAGCATTCACCCAAGATTACATTTCATTCTGTCAAGTTCACAGTTGAAAAGAATCCTAAAAGCTCTTCTCATCTAAAATGCCTTATTTGTGGTATGATGTGCATGCTAAACAAAACATGTTAGAAAATTATTTGAACTTTGGAAGGCAGAAACTATCAATCCACATGAAATGCCATTGAAATAAAATGTCTGAACCTAAAATAACACAGTAGGTAAGATGGGACGTTTGTCTTTGCATGGATATAGAAATTGGTTGAGTAATCTGAATGACAATATAAGATCCATTTATTCATCCAGATGTGTGAACATAAAACTGAGTCTTTTAATTAAGGTATATAAATATTTGATTAATCTGTATAATATAGATATTTAAAGAACACAAATAATGACAGGGGCAATGTTTGAACTCTTTTTATGCTATTGTAAAAGGCCAGCCATATTTTAAAATGTGGACCTATTCCTTGAATTTGTAGCACTGAACCCAAAAGGAAAGTTCATACTCTGCTTAATGTGATTGATTCTAAGACACACGGACTGTTGCAGAGTTTATAAAAAGTCTAAATTATTCAATTGAAAAATATTGTAAATATCCTGCACATTTAACCAGTAATTGCAAAATAACAGTTAGATTGCATGAAGGTAGCTGTTTGGAAATACATCTGAACACATGAGAAGACTGCAGAGTTAAGCAGAATATTTAAATTTGTTTATGTGTTAAGGAACACCCTATACAGTACAGATGGTTGTTGATTTAAATGGGAAGACTACCACAGAAAGAAAGGGAGTTTAAGAATGGTGCAACACATGGCATAAAGTATACCTAACAATTCAGCTTTACATAAACTAGCTAAATGTAGCTGATACAATACATTTGAAAATAATGAAAAAATAAATGGAATCTGAACATTAAGCATGTTTGTGTGTGTGCACATGTATGTGGCAATATTTAGAGTTTGTATTATTATAAATAGTTATGGAGACACCATGGTTACAGTGGTTATGCTGATAAACAAAAAGGGATTTCTGTAGCTTGACGTTTATTTTTCACCACTAACAATAAGATAATGTTGTCTCACACTATTCACCAGAAACCAGAACCATAATGTACTCTTATTCTAGTAATAGTTTTACTCACTGATGACAAGAGCTTTATTTAAAACACTTTAAACATACTTTCGAGTGCCTCAATACATTACTGCCTTCAAATGAAATACTTTAAGAAAAGACATTACTCTGATGAAAGGTTTACATATACAAGTTATTTTAGGGAACCAATAACATATTGATTTAAACTTGAATGATAAATTTTGTGTGTGTTGTACAAAAGTGAGGAAAATGTTAACAAAGACTTGATAGAGAAATTATGTAGAACTCATATTCTATTAATGCAATTTATATGGTTTCACAATATTAAGTATATATATAAATAAATTATAAACTATCATTGCATATCAGCAGGTGGAAAACGTGTTCTTGCTAAGAAAGTGGAGACGTGGAAAGGCACGAAAACCCAAACTGTTTTACAATAGAATATTGAATTTTCACAAGGCTCATTTACTGTGCTGTATGCAAAGGCTAGACATGAAAATGGGAAGAGTCCTAGGACATTATCTAAATATTAAAAGTGTGGGTGTTTTATACTAATAAATGCATTACCAAATAGTGGAATTCAGGTGATGTCCACATCTACAAAGATATTGGGTTGTCTCAACCTAGCATTATATACTGCACAGAACACTATGCAATGGATTGACAATATCCTTTTGCAAATAACCATGAATGTTTGGTAGAAAGCATTGCAAAGTGCAAACAGGCCTACCTTTTGACATAGAATAATTCTTTAAATACTACTTGACTATTTAAATGCTCAAGGGTGCTTATAAATCCAAGGGTCTCATTTTGGAGTTGAATCTGCATTATTGATGTATTAAACCAAATTACTTCAGTTATTTTTTCAGTTCTACAAGCACGCAGATAACCTGATGATACCTTGGTAAATGGTAGGTGATGAACACCATTTGACTGACTTGTAGAAGGCCCTGGAGAGGCTATAAAACAAAATTCAAATTAATAAAGTGAGTTCTTTAAAAGGTAAATTTCATAATGTTGCTGCAGAGTTGACCAAGATGAATGACAAGATTTCAGATAGGGTAGAGGGCTATATTGAAGGCCACAAGTCCTCAGAACATATAGGTTCATAGGTTCATAGGTAGGTACTAGGCTATCAGCCCAAGGGCCTACATAAGCCTAGCCAGCAAGGTACCATAGCTTACGCCACCCAAGAAAGTTATTTTCCTGTGCCACTGTCCATCAGAAAGACAGAAGTGATCCCTGGGGTGTATTTCCTATTTCCCATCCACTCATCAAGATTTTTCTTGAAGAGTGCTAATGAAGAACTTTGCTTGACATAGATGGGTAGCTTGTTCCAGAGTATAGGAAGTCTCTGGGACAGGAATCTATCCCTCCAGCATGTCCTGTTTATTGTGGTGACAAGGTTTAGGTCCCAAGAGCATGTAGGTTGGAGGGATTGGGATTTCATTAGGTGTAGCATGTCCAACAGCTCTGGGTTTGACATAGCTTTATATGTTAGGCAGAGATCACCTCGGAGTAGGCGATATGCTACAGAGTAAAGCTGAAGTTTTTTGAAGCAGTCACTGTAGGGCATTTGTTTGAGGCCAGTAATCCTCTTTGTGAGGTACTTCTGTGGCCTTTCCAGCTGCTGCAAATGTCTTGTGAGGTACATTCCAAAAGGGGCATTGTACTATATAATGGGTCTAATGAGTGACGAGTAGAGAGGAATAATGACCTCTTTTTTCCTGGATGAGAACCCTTTTATGATGAGGTGTGCCACGTAGAAGGACTTCCTGACTACTGAGGAAATGTGACTATCAAAGGAGAGACTACTGTCCACCTGGGTCCCAAGGTCTCTTATCATGCATTCAGTGTTAAGTAGATTGCTGCCTATGTAGTAGTTCATGGGTACAGAGTTTTTACCAAAGGGGATGACACTGCACTTTTTGGCATTGAGCTTGAGGCCATGGCTATGACATCAGGCATCTGTCTCAGTGAGGCCCTTCTGTAGGATGTCCACATCATTTGGGGACTTGACTATGGCTCCTAGTTTGCAGTCATCTGTGAACTTCATCAGCCAGAGGCCTTCTGTGTTAGCCTGTACTTCAGAGAAGTAGACACCAAACAGGAGAGGTCCCAGGACGGAACCCTGTGTCACTCCACTTGTCACTCCCTTGAGGTCAGATTTGGAGTCTGCAACATTTACAGTGTGGATTCTGTCAGTGAGCCAGTTGGCAACCCATCTTGTGACATAGGGATTTATACCTAGTTTAGTAAGTTTAGCTATAATTCCAGAATGGGGGATGGTGTGGAAAGCCTTGGCAAGGTCAAGATAGGCTGTGTGAACCACCTTACCCTCATCCACGGCTTTGGTGACAGCCTCAAAGAAGTCAATCAGGTTCAGGAGGCATTGTCTGCCTTTCACAAACCTGAACTGGGTGGGATCCAGAGTTTGGAGGTTACCAATGTCTTTGTTTATGAGTTCCATGATGATATGTTCCATGGCCTTGCAGACCAGGCTCATCAGGCTAATAGGTTGATAGTTCCTGGGATCAGTGGTGGCTCCCCCTTTGTGGAGTGGGATAACTGTTGCTGTGCACCATTCAGTGGGCATAAAGCCTGATGTGAGGCTATTATTTAACATGGTGCTTAAGTTGGGAGCCAGTTTGTTCTGAAGTTCGTGTAAAACGCAGCCTGGGTTGTTGTCCGGTCCCATGGATGCTGTATTTTTGGCTTTAGTAAGTGCAGCTTTTACCTGCATAGTTGTGATTACAGGGACTCTGCATTCTTCCTGTATAGATATAGGCCCTTTAGGGGGTGAGAGGAGGGGTAAAGTTAGCACTGAATCAATCTGCCAGGATGTTGGCAATATCAGTTGATTCTGTAATTTTCATGCCTTTCTGCTGTAACTCAGAGCAGATCTGGATGTTGCCATCTAGATTCTTGACATAGCTATAGAATGATTTGTGGTTGTCCTTGGATTTAGTGGCAATTTTGTTTTCATAGCTAGCTTTAGAGGATCTTATAAGTGATCAGAGCTTCTTATTGAGGGTGACAAGGGAGCTCCTCCACTCATGGGATTTTACTCTCTTTTACAATAGTTTCTTCCTTCTGTTGTACAGTTTGTTTATGGCAGGGGACCATCAGATTGGCTTCCTTTTTTTGGAGAATAGCATCTTGGTTCTGTTTGAGATAGCACGATCCATGCACTCGTGTAAGTGCTTATAGAGTGCATTTGTGTAGGATTCAGTAGTTGTAACTGTATTGTTCATCTGCATGGGTGTCATGAAGTTCACCACTTTTGTCTTAAGAAGCATGAAGTTGGCTTTGGAGAAATGTTTTACTGTGGTTTCCTTAATGGGGGGTGGGGGTGGGATGTGGATATCAAGGGTGATAAGCATATGGTCGGATCGGAGCAACGAGGAGTTGACTTCAGGTGTGGAACACCGGTCACTCACATTGGTAATGACTAGATCTAGGATATTGTTGCCCCTGGTGGGGGTGTGGATAAGTTGATCTAGGGCATTGGAGTTCATGAATTCCAGAAAGTGTTGAGCTAAGGAGTTGGCACACGAGTAGTTTTCCCAGTTAATGGTGGGGTAGTTGAAGTCGCCCATTATTAGGGTGTTTGTTTGAACCCTAATATTTTCCAGTACATCAAGAAAAGAGGAGTGGGAATCCTGGGGCATGGTGGGGGATCTGTAGCAAGCTACAATTTGGATTGCTGTTTTGCCCAGAGTTAGTTGCACTTGGATAACCTCAGATGCATTATGGTGAGCAACTAGCCTGGAATTGTGGATATCCTTAATGAATATGGACACACCTCCACTTTTGGTGTTTCTGTCCAGGTTACATGGCCGAAAAGTGTGGCATGAGTTATAGCCTAGTAGTGCAGGGGTGCTCTCTGGAGCCTTGAACCAGGTCTCAGTCACTGCACAGATATTGATGTTCTACATTTTAAGGAGTGCCTCGAGTGAGTGCATTTTGAGATTTAGACTTCTATCATTGAGTAGCATTACCTTCAGTTTTTGTTTGCCTGTTCCTGTTATGGTAGTGAATTTGTTATTCGAACCCTGCCTAAAAAAGGCACTATAGGGGCAGCAAGAGCCTTAGCCAGTATCTGGAATACCAGGGGTGACAGGTGCAAGCCATCTGTGGCAAAGCATCGTGGTCTGTTGACCATGTCACCCCAAGCAGACAGATACTGGATCCCCTTAGAATGACACCAGAAGCTTAACCAATTGTTGAAGTCAATCATTTTGTCCTTGTACTGCGGTATCATTCTGGGTGATGGCAGAGTGCTACTCAGGGCTAGTGTCATACCTGCCTGGGCTACAAGATTGGAGAGTTCTTCCATGTCTCCTTTCATGTAGTCCAGGAAGGTACATCTCAGTTCATTCACACCAACATGGACAATGACAGAGTCATATTTGTACTTGGTGTGGAGTGACCTGAGTGCATGGGTTATGTGGCAGATCCTGGCACCCGACAGGCAGCTGACAGTAACCTTCTCCTCTAGCCTGATGAGTGGGACATCAGTGCGCCTGACTATAGAGTCACCTGTGACTAGTGTGTTGAGTACGTTGTTTTGCCTTATTGGCTGTGGTTGAGTGGCACACTGAGTCTGTGGGCTATGTGTCATTTGGGTTGTGTTGGTGGATGGAGTTTGCTTGCGTTTCTGCTTTGGAGGTCTCTGTTGCTTAGACAGATTATTATTGAGAGCTTCCGCGAATGTTTTTGTGTTACTGTGTGTGAATTTTGGTGGTGTAGATTTAGTGAGACTATGTGATGAGTGTGGTGTGGTGCAAATGTTTACCTTCTCCTCATAACTGTCAATTTCATTCTTGGTTAGAGAGAGCTTTACCTCCGGTTTGGCTAGATAAGTGCATCTCGCACAGGTTATAGTGTTGGGTGATAGGAGGAGAGGGTTGTCAGTGTACATGATGCAATTTCTACATTGCCTCAAGATGCCCAGATTCATCAGATAGACAGGAGAGAACACTGGGAGCTGACCCTTGGACATGCCTGAATAAAAATCTATTTTCCTCTAGATAAGTGAGGAAAGTGAGTACAAGAGCTGTTTTTCTCTAAGCAAGTGAGAAAAGTAAGTACAAAAACTGTTTTCCTCTAGGTAATGAGGAAGATAGAGTGCTATAGTAATAAGTAGCTTATTTAGTGCTTACAAGTTCTGAACAAGTGCTGAGCATGAACGAGCAAATTTAAGTGCTAAAACTAAGAATCCGTATCTGCACTAGACGAGTTACAGGACAGCAAGAAGTGCAAATGCAAGCTTTCAAATCAGAAATTTGAGAGAGATGGAAGATATTGTTCAAATGGCCAATAACTATAATTTTTGGGCCAGAACCACTCCTCATGTGGTAGACAGGTTACCTAGTGCTTACTACTCCCACTGATAAGCTAGAAGGCTTCCCTCCAACACAGAAAGGCTTGGGGGGCTCAGAAGCTTACATACAGTCTTGGATACAGCAAATCTGTATCTGGAACACTAGTTACAGGAAAGGTAGGAAACAGGCTTACAGTTTTTTTTTTTTTTACAGAAAAGTAGCAAAAACAGTAGTAAAAACAATTCACATGCAGTGCAAGCTAGCACACTTGAGTATGCAGCAATATTAGACCAAACACAATTTAAAAATGCAATTAAATTAAAAAGGACTAAAAGCAAGTGCAGAAAGAGTTTATTAGGTAGAATGTGGTAAAGAGATGGGACTGGGGGAGTGTCCCAGATCAAATCTACAGTGGGGCGGGCAACTGCAAAAGCCACCAAATTTAAACTACAAACCAAAAATAGGGAGAGTGGGTGGGACAAAACAGAGATCTAAGCAACAACTAACAGTACAAACTTTAAAACCAAAAAAATTCTCAGCTCTGTATATTTGCCTATCAGTCTCTCAGAACAGTGAGACAACAGTTTCAACACAGATCTAAGCAACAATTAACAAACTCTATAACCAAAAAATATACTCAGCTCTGTATAATTGCAGATAATCTGTAAGGCAGTCTCTCAGAATACAGGTTCCAGCAATTTGAATGCAGCTGTTACTATACCAACTGAAGACACAGCAGAAAATGAGGGTGGGGTGGGGAAAACAGTTTCAACAGAGATCTAAGCAACAACTAACAGTACAAACTTTAAAACCAAAAAATATTCTCAGCTCTGTATATTTACCGATCAGTCTCTCAGAACAGTGAGACAACAGTTTCAACACAGATCTAAGCAACAATTAACAAACTCTATAACCAAAAAAAATATACTCAGCTCTGTATAATTGCAGATAATCTGTAAGGCAGTCTCCTAGAACACAGGTTCCATCAATTTGAATGCAGCTGTTACTATACTAACTGAAGACACTGCAGAAAATAGGGGTGGGGAAAACAGTTTCAACAGAGATCTAAGCAACAGCTAACAGTAAAAACTTTAAAACCAAAAAAATATTCTCAGCTCTGTATATTTGCAATCAGTCTCTCAGAACAGTGAGACAACTGTTTCAACACAGATCTAAGCAGCAATTAACAAACTCTATAACCAAAAAAATATATACTCGGCTCTGTATAATTGCAGATAATCTGTAAGGCAGTCTCTCAGAACACAGGTTCCAGCAATTTGAATGCAGCTGTTACTATACCAACTGAAGACACAGCAGAAAATGGGGGTGGGGTGGGGAAAACTGTTTCAACAGAGATCTAAACAACAACTTACAGTACAAACTTTAAAACCAAAAAAATATTCTCAGCTCTGTATATTTGCCGATCAGTCTCTCAGAACAGTGAGACAACAGTTTCAGCACAGATCTAAGCAACAATTAACAAACTCTATATGCAAAAAAATATATACTCAGCTCTGTATAATTACAGATAATCTGTAAGGCAGTCTCTCAGAACACAGGTTCCAGCAATTTGAATGCAGCTGTTACTATACCAACTGAAGACACACCAGAAAATGGGGGTGGGGTGGGGAAAACCGTGATATTATCTATGACTTCATATCACAAGAGACCAATTCTTAAGATTGGTAAATTATTACCCCTAGTGTTTAGAGCATGTCATAAATGAAGTCATACTTAACGTTTGGTAAATAACTACAGCAATACCTCAAAACATGTCACATCGAGATCATGCCTAAGACTGATAAATTGCATCCTAAGGCCTCAGAACATGACACAGATTAAGTCATACAAAGGACTGGTAAATGACTACCCAAGGCCTCAGAACATGGTAAAGCTGAAGCCATACTTAGGACTGGTAAATTACTGCAGCAATGCTTCAGAACACATCATAATGACATCACACTTAAGACTGGTGGCTAATTAACTAAAGGCCTCACCATATATCACAAGTGATGTAGTTGCTAAGTCTCTGAACATGCCGCATATGATATCATACTTATGACTGGTAAATAACTACCCAAAGGCAAGCATATCACAGCTGAAGTCATAGTTAGTATTGTTAATGTGTTACAATCACCTACTACTAAAATATCTCTATGGAACTACATCTCTTGCATACACTGCTATAAAGTATCTATGATATTATGTGAGAATTAAGAGATAAATTCATTCATGACTTATAAGAGAATAAAAAAAAACTCTTATGTGCATTGCATGTGTTCATCCATGCACACATTCAGGAAGGCTGTACCTCGTACCTTACTGTTTAAGAAGCAGTGAATAAGCATAAAACCTTTCAAAAACTGATGTACATTATTTATAATACAGTATTAATTAACACATTATGCTAGATATAGCATATGTGATATTTGGGCTTCAATGTGGTCATGACAAATGCAATACTATTACCGCAGAAGCAAGAAATACAAAGTACCTGGTTATCAGCCTTGGGTTAGTAAAGGGACTGCAAACAATCAAGTTTCTGTGCTGGCAGAAAATGTATAAGACTGCCAGATCCCCTGAAGAAAGTTTATATATAAGTGACCCACGGTTGTTAATCTTCTTATTTTTCTTATTCATCCTTACAGTCACATATTTGTAATTTGTGGTATCAATACTGGAAATAAATCAATAAAGCACTCTCTTGAATATTTTTTTATTTTGTACAGTTTCATGGGTTCATAGGTAACGACTAGGCTAATTGCCCTAGTGGGCCACTTTAAGCCTAGACAATTTCCATTTCTGTGCTTGAAATATCCTACCCCATTTGGTTATAGACTGGCCTTACCCATCCTGTGGTCGATAATCTTATATTTCTACTAAGGAAAATAACTGAGGTCACATCATAGATAATTGAGGGAACCCATGCAAGGAATAAAGCATTTAGGAGCTGCCTCTGTCCATTAGTAGTACAGGGAGGCAGTCCTGGGTAAATTTTCAGTTTCCCATCCATAGATCTAAGTTGCATTTGAATATGGACAGACATGAACTTTTTTCTGTGGATGGGGAGTCAGTTCTATAGCATTCCTCTGCAATATATATCTGTCCCTCTAAACCATTTTGTTCCCTAGACTGAGTATTTCTGATGACATGTGATTTTATATTGTGCAGTAAATCCATCATTAGTGGATCAGAGGAATCCTTGTAGGACAGACACAGGTAATTTCTTAGTGGTCTGTAGATTAATGAGTATAGTGACAGGGCATTACGTTGGTCCATGTAGGCATGTTGCTCAGGTCTTGTATCTTTTTTGTAAGGTATCTCTGTGGGTGTTCCAGTTGTTCTATGTGACTGGATAGATACATGCCAAAGGAGGTATTATATTCAATGATTTATCCAGTAAGGGCTAAATAAAGAGGGCAATACCATTCCTAGATGTAGACAAATTTGTTTGTTTATAAACTGTGAAATATGCAAGGACTTTCTTACAGCAATAGACACATGTCAATCAAAAGTGAGGTCATTGTCCATATAAGTTCCCAACTCCCAAGCAACTGGGTCAACTCTTAATGGTGTTTTACAATATGGTAGTTCCCGGGGGTAAATGATTTCCCAAAGGATACTATAATGCATTAATGTCATTTAGTTTCAGTCTATGATTTTGGTTCCAGTTATTTATTTGGGAGAAACCTTCCCGCATGATGGCTAAGTCATTTGGGGATTCAATAGCTGCTCCTAGTTTGCAGTCATCTGCATACATATTTAGACAGAGCCCTTTGTACTGGCTTTTACTTCAGAAAACTAGATATCAAACAGAAGTTCCAGCACTGAATCCGGAGACAAAAGAAATCATTTCAATTTATCGCACATAGATTATCCTGTATGAGTATTTATTGATGTGACACTTCTCTAAACATACGTCTCTGCTGAATTCATTGATTATTTTTACAATTTAAAAATCATCATTCACAATTTTAAATAATTTTCTAATGACAGTATATCAACATTTAGCACAGGTTTTATACTTGGGTATTAAAATATATTCTAGCTACCCAATCATTTAAAAACTGTAACAATTTAAAGTAAAGTATAATGGCCCTGTAGAATGAAAGCAGTCTGAATAACAAACACACTATGGAAATGGCAGCAAGAGTGGGACTCAAGTCAAAGATTTAGCACTTTCATTTGGTTTTGTTTAGAACTTCTTCAGAAAAAAGTTCTAAATTAAAACAGAATGAAAGTGCTAAATCATTGACTCAAATCCCATTCCTGCTGAGTGTGCCATTTCTGGCTTGTTGGTAATTTCCCCCACACACACACACACACACCTGTAAAGCTGTTTTCTTGGGTTACATGAATTCCTGTTACTTGTTAACCAAGCAAACAGATACTTCAAATCAAAATTCTGCAACCACCATCCAATCAGACGCTTAAGTGCAATGAAAAAAGAGTAATAGGACAACTAAGCAGCTACCATTTTGCAAAAGCCAGATATTCAAATCTGTAGCTTTCAAAGCACAGATTTAGTGAGTGAGCTAATTAATTATCCACTTTGGTGAATGCAGTGAAAGTAAAAAGAAAAAGAGAATACAGACAGGTAATGCCATTGCGTGAGTGACAGAGTGGGAATAGGAACAGCTCACGAGACAGGTATGGGAATACAGTTGGAAAATTTTGCTACAGATATGTGACAATCACACACCCATGAACTGTAAGCCACAGATATCATACAGTAGCTAGGTGGAGCAGTGAAGAGCAACATACATCCATAAATTATGTCTGGTATCAGTCCATTAAAAGCTTGGTTAACACTAATGAAGACACTAGGCAACAACACTAATTGACACACTACATGCATAGACTTGACAGTAAGGGGTGGCTATGGGTAGAAATATTGTGAAAGAATAGCAAAACAATTACATTACTCAGCATAATCTACATGGGAAGGAGAGGACTGTGTTGCATAGCTATGTGGTTATGAATGACTCCCTATTGAAATGTCAGCATTCAAAATACCAAGTGCAAACATGTATTAAAAAAGATGAAAATACAGAAAAAGAGATAATGTCAAACATTGTTCTTTTACTTCAACCTTTTTTTCAAGGGAGAAAGCAACCCTGCACTTACCAGAACCCCTAGACTTATACATACTAACTACAAGAATGTAATTTCTCAGAGAACAAAGAATATTCCAAGAAATGACCATCTTGGACTTATATATTTAACTCAGCTTTTATTTTTATTTTTGGGCATTCAGTTTCTTTATTTTTAGACTTGCTGTAGCTGGTCCCAACATTTCAAATGGGTGCCTTCTAGGGATAGTAGCATGAACACAGAAGTGTGCATCAGGTGACAATGGGTACCATAAATTGCAATTATTGAGTGCACAACGCATACAAGTACTAGTGACACTACATCAGATATCGACAGAACGGATAGCTACCTATCACTAAGAATCATCAGCAGTACATATAGATATGTGCAAGACCTGAGAGAGACTTATCTCATTGATGGTTACAGGTACAACAGAGAGAAGGCTGTTAAGAAAAGGGACTTGTCGTCTGAAGTGCAAAGAATGTTGATATGGACATGCCATGACAGCACAAAGAGTTGATGGAGAAGAGTTCCTATGGTCACAAATCAGCATCATCCATCAGACACATGTGAAACAAACAATTTACAAATCTCTAGCAAGTTTCCTTGCACATGCATTCAACAAGAATTTCCCAGTCCAAGTCAGGAGACTGTTGTTTTAGAACAAGGGCCTGGAGATCACATATCAACTTCCCTCATGTTGTGCTCTGGTCTGATGAACACACTGACTTGAATGATCCACACAATACTGTCCAGTGCTAACAAGGTACACACATTGCAGAGTTTCTGTCCTGAGGATTGGCCTATCAGTTCAGCCTGTTCATATATATTATAATACTGTGAGTGGAATGGTGCTCCTCCTTTTGTCAGTGTTCAACAACCTACTGTACTTGCTGCTACAATATAATAGCTGAGAAAGTTGGAAAGAAGAGGTTTCTTTTATGTGAGGGGGACGTGGGACTGCCAGACTTTGAGTACTAGAACTGAGAAGGAGTGGTTGGTACAGCACAGTTTGGAATGGTGATGCCTAGAGTAAAGTAGTAAATTGCGTGAGATTGCAGAGGTTGTAGGGGTGGTTTATTATGGAGTTTGGTAGCAAGAGGCAGGAAGGCACCTAGACGAAGTAGTTTGAAAAGTAGAGACACTTGAAGTAGCTCATCACTGTTGGTGACTAGGTGCTATCTGGCTTGGGAGAAGGTGGTGCTTTGGTTTTACTAAGCAAGGGAGGGGAGAGAGATAAAAATTAATTGGCAGATTTTTTTTTCATTGTATTATAGAAAGGATGACCCACACCTTTACCACCCCTGTTGACCTCTTCCTTTATCATCTACTGTACTACCTGATTTTTCTGCCTGTATGCTTGCAGTCTTGCAAGAAAAGCTTTTAAAATAATCGAAGTGGGGATTTCCAGACTGTGGGCCTTTGCTGCCCACATTTTGCATACATCAGGGAAGATGGAGAAGATATATGACACTCTGTTGCTTTTCATTTTGTCTTTACTAATGATGTTTTGTTGCCATACACACTTCTGATACTATAGTTCACTAGTAAGGGTTTCCGCATTTTGAATGGCATGGTGTCTGTGTTTGGGCAGTCTGGATTTACAGGACTTAAATAAATCTGAAAAAAACAAAGTAGTGAGGATGTGCTAAGTGAAAAATAAATGTGGTGCTAAAAACACAAGCAATAAGTCCTAATCAGCCATGTGTTAATAATCAGTTTAAGCATAAATATCAACCAATACGACAATGTATTATTAATTAATATACTATTTCTACTTATTAGAATTAGTCTAGTTTGCATTTGGTTTGTGTGCATACTTATGTTCATTCATACATAAGCAGTTCAAACAAAAATATATTAAATGACCCAAAACTTACGCCATATATTATTGATAAGAGGAAGATAATGTTGCCAAGTAGCTAAACAAAAAAGTTAACATCATTCATGGTTCCAGTTATCTCATGCTTAAAGTGTTTTCTTCTAGTGCTTTTAAAAGTAAATGCTATCTGTGTAATCTCCATACGAAGCATATAATACATTCCTTAAAACTAACATTAATTTAAACCTGTAGGTAGATAAGTTTATTCCATCAGTCTGCCATGAGACCAAGCTCTTTGTGCAACAATTAAGCAATTATTAATAGTGGGTATACGGGGGTTGTACAGTATTTACTTGCAGATGCTAGAGTCAGATGGTATTTGTGAATCCTGATTAGTCTAACAAAAGCACAAGTAGGTTAGTCTCCCACACCCACACTAAAAGTTTAATTATAGCTATTAGGTCTTCGCCAAGAACTTGTTTTAATAATTATTTTGCTTTGTCAGAAATGCTGGGAAGATTTTTCAGAGTAGCAGATACTAAGAATAACGTGTGTGCATTTTTCTCAGTTATATTATGTCATTTTTTTTTGGTTTCATTTAAATATATTTAATATTTTACATAAGTTAATTTGATATTAGCATATTATTTACATTCAGTTCTAATTAGTTATACAAAAATAACTTTTGTTTTGTGAATTGCCTTACAGATTTGTCCTGCATGCAAACTAATTAAAGTGGTCTTCTTTGGCACATTCTTTTACTCTGTTATTCTCATTCTCTGCATCTGCTTTTCCTTTTATTTAGATTCTCAAGCCCATGCAGTAGCATCATAGCGAGCCTTAGGCATAGGCCAACTAGGTGGCCACCTAGGGTGCCACGTATCAGGTATGCTTTTCATTAAACTGAATGGGGTAAGTAGACTAGGATGGGGGCACCAGGTGGTGTGGGGCAGTGAGCTGTAGAGCCCTTTAGCCTATAAAAACACATGCCCTAAGTTTGACCCTGAGTAGCATACCTAAAGTTGAGTAAAAGGGGCAGCCGCCCCAGGTGCAAAGTGTTATGGGGTGAGATCAGACAATTCCATTCAATCTACAGTACATACTGCATTTGAGGTTAAAACTGTAAGCTGTATTATTCAGTGCGTGCTATAAACTGTAGAAACTGTTTGCTACAAAATTTAGCCAGCAGTTGCTACAGTTTAAAAGAAGATGCAAGCTTTTTTTTCATTTCCAGTTGCTGCAGTTTATACCACACACAGGGTGCTACAGTACTCAGCTAATAGAGTTTATTTTCTTCTTTTAAACTGTAGCAACTTTTTGTTTTTTTATTTAGTACAAGTAGAACATTTTTTTGAGAGAAGCCAGACCTTGGGATGGCACTTAGAGCAAAATTACCTTGTTACACTTTTAAGCCCATGTACCCAAAGTGTCTGAGTAATGAAATGGTGGTCTAAAAAGCAGGTGTATATCATAACATCGAATTCACATAACATCGAATGGCCACAACCTCGAATGTGCCGTTCATCAAATCTGTACTTGTGGGATCACAGTACAGTGAGGATCAGTAAATATGCCCTTTCTCACTACATGTAGTGCAACCTCAGAGTTGGTATATATATAACTAGCGGGGGTGTGGGGGCGTAGCCACCCACATTAACAGATTCGATGAACGGCACATTTGAGGTTATGGCCGTTCAATGTTATGGAAATTTGATGTTATGATATAAACCCTAAAAAGCTTTAGCATTTTAAAGATTATGTCAGCCTGCTGTCATTGGAATCTCAGTTCAGCTACCTTGAAAAACATCAGTTTTGATGACTGCATATGAATTTAATGAGAGCTTTCAAGCTTTAATTTTTATTCATGAACCAGTGAATTGTATAGAAAAACATGCAATTATATAATTGGGATATTTAAAGGCAGATTACATCTGTTTCACAGAGCCTGTGTTCAAAAGCACTGTCTGGTACCTGGATATAGATAGGTATTAAAGGGGCACCATAATGTGGTAGAGGATTGGGCAAAAATTAAGCCAGCCGGGTACTTGACAATTTTCTTTCAGAAAGAAAAAATGTAGGTTTGTATTGTCTTTTATTCCCCTAGGGTTAATTTAGTGCTGTTTCACCTGTGATTTTGTAGCAATGAAAATTAAACAGATTGCTAGTGATAGCACAACGTGGTATTGCCAAAGTAAAACTTGGTTAACATATTTGTACTTTTGTTCAAAAATAGCAATGGGGTTTCACATAAGGAAATGACTGGGGTTATCAAAAAGTAGTAGAGAATCATCAGACACCCTTTGCAGATGATTATATTGGAATGAGAGGTGCACTGATTGGGTCTCTGAGACAGTAACTAGTTCATGGAACAGACTACCTTGAAATATTAAGGCAGGCACTAATTTAGGTATTTTAAGTACAACATGGACACATTATGGGAATAACTGTTTTGAGATATTGGCATGCTAGAAGGGTTTTACTGCCCTTACCTGAACTACTTGTATGCATATGTATACATGTAATGCCCACTAATTACTGTTCCTCTTTTAAACTGGAGACGGATGTCTTAGAGTACATTTCAGCATTGTACCCCTGCTTGCTTATGCAGCTGGGTCTTTTCTTCTTTGGTTATGCAACATTAACTAGTAAGTAGACCTGGTTGTGGCTGTTTGGACAATCCTATTTCACTGTAAAACAAAGGAGTAGGAATTATTGTAAGCATGTTATTTTCCATAGCCAGGAGAGAAATATTCTGTAGCAAGACAAAATAGTTTTACTTTTATATCAATATCCATACTTTTGTAATGCAGAATATGCTTCAGCAGTTTGTTAAGAATCACAGTACAATTAAAAATATTTACTAGCATGTCACTTCAGATGCAAGTCTCTTTGTTACTGAAAGAAGCACCTGTTTTGTTGTTCCAGTTGGTTTAGACTGCAGCCTTATGTTCTATCTGTACTGGTTCCAGCTGGCCTGGATACTTTGTGTTGATTAAAATATGCTGGTGTAAATATGCTTT
This sequence comes from Protopterus annectens, assembly GCF_019279795.1. Lineage (NCBI taxonomy): Eukaryota > Metazoa > Chordata > Ceratodontiformes > Protopteridae > Protopterus > Protopterus annectens. Next base: position 230,572,393 of record NC_056726.1, on the reverse strand, counting down.
CCGGAAAGGGGAATTTAAGTAAAACAAACAGTTTATGTAAATATGCCTCTTACAATTGTGTAACTTAAAAATGAGATAATTTCTCTTCTTAAATTGATTTTAATCGTCTCAGTCTGTTGTGCTTAGTTCAGTTGCTACAGGTAGTATTAAAATAAGTAACATACACCTATGGTATTATTAAAGTACAAAGGCCGATTTTTGTTTTACGTTTGTGTGCTTATGCCACTCAGAGTCCCATTAATTAGTTTGTAATATACATATCCTTGTTACTAGGTTAGTTAGCAGACCTAGTCCCTGCAGCCTCCTAAAATCACATAATTCATAACTCATAAAGCATGTAACAGTGAATGAGAGTCATCATGTGTTTACATGAAGGACAGGACAGACAGCCACTCATGGGGTATGTATCACATGTAAACCTACATGTCCTGTCTTGAGGGATATCTAAATGGTTTGGGCTCTAGCATAGCATCTTCCCTACTTTCACTGGGCTTCTAAAAGAAATTCATGCATGTACTATATAGAGAACTATGGCTAAACCAAAAAAAGACATTTTTTAAAAAGTTAAGAAATGTGCTGCAAGCTGCTTACTGTATTTATTGCAGTCACATTTAAAATAAAAAGATTAGCTTGCAGCTCTGGAAGTAAGGGATAGTGCATTGTTTATGGCACATGCAGCCCAAGGTTGAGTAATGTTTCAGTCACTTGATGTCACAGGAAACATAGGCATGTCCATTCATGGAGACAAGGATGATGGTTCTCTCCCAGCTTGAGCCATGGCTTCAATGAATCCCTATGAAGCAGACAATCCAATCACATAGTGGCTAGCTGGGTCAACAAGAGTTGTACATATCAACTGAACCCAGTGATGGTAGCCCCTTCCACTGAACATAGGGAAACATGTGTGCATGGATTGAAGGGGTATAAGTAGCTGTAACAAGGATGCCAATCCACATGTAGAGCAAGAGTTAGCTTCCTAAATGAAAAATGCTATCAATGGTGGGATGGATGCCTGGAGGATGGCCCCTTACAGGCAAGATGATCAGCAGGCAAAGTGCTACAAAAAACAAGAAACAAAACAAAACAAAAAAAATGAAAGGATGAAGAGAGTGAGGAATTATTTTCCTGTTCAAAGAGACATTAAAAGCCATCTTCAGGTTTTATCAAAATTCTAAAGATGATAAATACGTAACTGTACCTGTGCAAAGGCATGTGCATAAGTATGAATGTATCTATATGTGTTTGTGTGTGCTCTTGTGTGAATGAGTAATTGCTGTGTGTGTGTGTGTGTGTGTGTGTGTGTGTGTGTGTGTGTGTGTGTGTGTGTGTGTGTGTGTGTGCGTGTGTGCGTGTGTGTGTGTGTGTGTGTGTGTGTGTGTGTGTGTGTGTGTGTGTGTGTGTGTGTGTGTGAGTGTTTGTGTGTGTGCGTATGTGAGCATATGTGTGTGTTGGGGACCTTGGGAGAGTTGGTCATGCAGTAAACAGCATAACTGTATCTGTCACATTATGCATTATATACGGCAGTAACAATGTATAATTTGTAGCTAATCCCAAGAAACGCATTTGTCCACATTGTTACTAGAGCTTTTCACCCTAGGTGTCTGCTGAAAAGGGTCTACCCCAGCCCAGTCATACTACTCTGGTCAATAAAAGCAATAAATAAATAAATAATAAACATCCTGAGCTGACATTTTGTTGTCTACATTAATTGTTCAGGGCTATAGTGCCTAAATGCAGATAATCTGTTGGTGGATGTCAAATGGTTCATGGTAGTTTGGCAAATTATGTAATACCATACACCAAAACAATAAAATATCCAAAATCTGGAGAAGGTATCACATCATGTATCACAGCATTATGATCAGGCAAGATGCCAAGAAGTGCAATGTTATTTCAGGAAAATATTACTTGTGAAAACAATCTCTATAGATAACCTTAAAAACATAGAAATCCTAGCTACTAAACTTCAACTTAATCAAAACAAATTCATATCCATTATAGCTACCTATGTCTGACTCAGAAATAGCATCTCAACTATAGAGCACATCATCCAGTTTATATCAAATTCCATAGCCCAAGAAACTATCATTATGGGTGACTTTAATGTAGACTGGACAACTTGTAATTCACTTAACCCTAGCAATCACATCAACCTCTATGGCTTCACATAATTCAATCAAGCTCCTACACAGAAAGATAATAACTCCAGCTGTCAATCTATACCAGATTGGACACTAACCAACAAACCTCAGAATTATCAGATTAGTGGCTGCTTACTTGACAGCCTTAGTGACCGTATGCCAACCTACTTATTCAGAAAAAACATCAATACTGTCAAGCTCAACACCTTCCTTCAAATCCGCAGTAAAAAAAAACTTTGACCCCCAAAACCAAATCAATACCCTAATAAAATATAACCGGTCTCCACTAAAAAAACTGCCTCTTGATGCTGCAGTAGATTATTTCAATAGTACCTTCCTTGTAATTCTAAACAAATTGGCCCCCCAGGTCAATTTGTATTAAAGCCACATACACATCATGGCTAACTAATGACAACAGAATGATCCTTAGGAAAAGAGACAAAGCTTGGCAAACATGGCTCACCTGTAAAACCTAAATTAACCGCATTGCATTTCAACAAATTAGAAACAAGGCTAAACACCAAATCAACCTAGATAAAAAGATCATCTACTATATACTGCAACATAAACATCAGTATAATCCACCCAAATTTTGAAATATCATAAATGTTGTTCTCCACCCCGAACATTCCACTACCCCTTCCCCCAACTTACCACACTCTCCTACCACCGTTGCAGAAGAATTTAATAAATACTTCACTGAAAGTGTACTATCTCTAATTAAAAGTTAATTCCACAGAACCATCACTAGCCTCCAAACATCTCAATATTAACTTCAACTCCTCCTTTCAGCCTATTCCCACAGCTACCATTAGGAAACTACTAAAAATGATTAAACCCTCTTCAATAGCAGCTTTCAAGTAACCAGTCAAATATTTGAAACCAGCAGCTGAAGCCATATATTATACAGTGTCAATCCTTATTAATAGGCCCATAGCAGAACAACATATCCCAGCATTATGGAAACTCACGCACATTATACCCTTACACCAAAGGGGAAATTACACAGAGTTGACCAACTACAGACTGATCGCTATTCTCTCTCCACTATCTAAACTCCTAGAAAGTTGTATCCACTCCTACTGATTCATTATCTTACCTTCAACAACATGTTAGCAACGTGTCAACATGGTTTCAGGCTCCATCATAGTACCATAACTGCACTCCTCAGTTTCACCAATACCATCAACCAACTCAGAAACCATGGTAAAGTAGTCTCCACTGTCTTTCTAGACATGGCCAAGGCCTTTGATTTGGTCTTCCACCCCAAAGTATTAAATACACTCTCCAAATTAAACCTCAGCCCCTCTGCACTTCAGTGGTTCTGAAGCTATCTGCAGGACCATCAACAATCTAGAAAATGGCTTAATGCCCTATGCCCCCTTCCCGTCACACTAGGAGTACCTCAAGGCTCAGTTCTTGGGCTGCTACTCTTCACTATTTTTACAAACAACCTCCACAATGCTACCCCACTGGCTTCCACTATCCAATACGCAGATGACACAGCACTTATATGTGCCTCTAATAACCTACACCCCCTCCATGATATAACCCAAAAATCATTCTCAGATACTGAGTTATGGCTTTCTAACCATCAGCTCATACTCAACTCCAATAAAACAAAACTCATAATCTTCCAACTCACAAGATCCCCCCCCCCCCCCAGCACCTTCTACATTACAGCTAGGAATAATACTAAGATTAATGCTGATTCACAAAGAAAACTACTAGGTGTAATAACAGATAACAACCTAAGATTTGACCTGCATATAGCACAAACAATTAAGAAAGTTCACAAAAAAATGGGTACTCTTTGCAGAAATAAAAATTATCTAATTAACACCACTAGGGTTGCCATTGCTAGAACCCATCTTCCTTCAACACTTCCATATGCTTCTCCAATTCTCATCAACCTTAAAAAGATAGAGTTAATTAAACTTGAAACATGCTACAGTAAAATAGCTAAATTTGCAACTGACTGCCCACATCATACTCACCACTGTCACTCCTTAAAAAACTCTCCTGGTTAGAACTCCAACTTCTGTCCTATAACCAATTAACCTTAGCACACAAACTAGTATATCAACCTGAAAAATAAACTGCCCTTCTAAATATTCTCCAGCCCCATACACACAAATAGAAGTCTTTGCTCAACAAATAAATCTCTACTACAAGTGTCCAAATCCACTAATATGGCAGGGGACTCCATGTTTTCTCATCATGTAGCAACAAGGTAGAATTCACTACCTCACAGCATCAGAACCAACACAAATACCAACCAATTCAAAAAGATTTTTAAAAATGATCTTAATGACACCTGGATTTGTTCCTGTACTACTCCAGGCTAACTAGTTTTAATAACTTCTCGTCATACATTTTCTTCTTCCCTGACCACCTCGTAATCCATGCTCTTTCATGTCTAGATAATCTTTAACCTCATCTTTTTCTATCCAACTTCCCCCCTACAGACCCTTCCTCAGCTTACTTTGAGAAACCACAATGTCTACACTACAATAGGAATTACATCAGATGATTGTATAATACAAATGTCAGCTCTAATAGCATAGAATGTAACTTCTGGTGTATTGTATGTGTTGTATATTTTTTTGTATAATTTCTTGTATAAATTTTGTATAAATTCTTGTATAGGTTATATGTTTTGGCATAACCTGTGTATGTGGAGCTTTTCTCCCTGGGCTTCCCCTTAAAATGGATCTTATCCCAGTTGGACTTTCCCCATAAACAAATGTAAAATAAATAAAATAAATAAATATTTCTGATGGTTGTATCATCTCCTGGAATTCCTCATTCAAATTTGGTAATATCACTGACATCTTAGCATTTTGGAATAAACAAAATCCAGTCTTGGGCAAAACCCTTCTTTTACAGTTGTAAGACTGTCTGTCTTAATGAACATGTAACTGCATTGACTGAACTTGTAAATGATTGGCTTCAGGAGTTTGCCAAAGTTCGCTGACTGCATGCTTCTCTCTAGTGTTCTGAAACTGTATTTGCATACTCTGCATATGCGGAATCACAAGTTTCTTGTTTTCTTTTTAATTTTTGTGGTATTCTGATCAGAATATTCAACCATTATGGAGATAATATTTAAGAGTATAGAAACATACTAGGCAAGTGATCATGTTGACCATATAATGCTGGCCGTATACACCTTTAAGCATACAAATATAAATGTTCCTGGCACCCTTTTCAAGTACTTAATAGTGTTCATCCCCAAAACTAAAATAAGGCTGTACATGACAACCCTAGTGGAAATTTTGTGTCTACCCATCCAGTAGACCCAAACTGAAAAATAATGTATACTGAAGCAGCAGAACAGATTTTACATTTTATTTTTATAAGCGCAATATAGAGCTTTCTGATCTAGTGATGTTAGCTTATGGTTGCAATATGTCAGTAAGGTAGCTTTAAAGCCCAATTTCAATGCTTTGTAAGCCCGTGTTTTGAACTGAATCTTAAATCAAAGTATTACAGTCCAGAAACATCAAGATTATAACACTTTTGCCTGTTATACTCTTAGTCATGTGATTCATTTGGTGCCATACTGTTGTGCACATACCTGTAGTCATAATGTTCTCTGAAAGTATGACTGTGTCATTCAGAAATATCTTATTCTCTACTTCTGATATAGTTCCTGAGGTGTCTGAAATTTTATTTGTATCAGTCACTCACAATACCTTTTTGAACTTTGCACATTTTTGAGAAATGATTCTATAAGAAAACAGTTTTTGCACACTTTATTCACATGTTGACAGATTTATCTCCATATTTGCAACCCCACTTCATGCAGGATGCTTCCCATTCTTTGAAATTCTCTTTTGTTCAGCTACACCATTTTAGCTATGGTCTGTGTTAGGTCCTTTCACTGCCATATAGTTTTTACTCATTTCAGATTGTTATGTGTGCTAACATAATATTTAGCTTATTTAGCACTTTCATGCTTCATTAGCTTTACAGAGACTCAAATCTGTTGCAAATTCTGTCACTAGTATGCCTGTTATTCCAGATGTTGTACATACATTCGCACATTTATAAGGAATCAGATATGTTTGTGTCTGGAGTTTGCCTCTCAGCATATCACTCTTTATGCCACATGCAATTTTGTTTCTCTAAATAACAAATCGTGCAACTCTAAACCTGGCTCTGTGTCTCAACTCAATCACATAGCTATGAACCATCTCTTGTGACTCTTGTGACCCCTGTTTTAAATTTAAAGTATCCTGCAGATTCATCTAAGGATTGCTGTTTTGTTTAAATCTGTCTTTTATGCCTGCTAGAGCAAGCTGCTGGGCTTTGATAAGATTCAATCTATTAAATGTTTTTTGGGGGCCACCTCCACCAGGGTAAAAAAATATTTTGTTATTCAAGATGGTGACACAAAGAAGATGAGATATTTGCATCCATTTTTGGCAGTTTTTCCCCAAATTACCATAGCAATTTTAAGTTGTAAGAGCAGTAAGGGGTAAGATGATTGGAATCCCCTTATGAAAATATCATTGTATGTCAGAGAATAATGGTTGATGAAGCACAATTTTGCTGAAAACTCCATTGCTCATTGTTTTTGAATAGGTGAGTGTCTTTGCTCAGTTAAGAATCTTAAATTTAGCCTGGAATGAGTTGTGATGTTTTGTGTTGTTTTGCTGGCATGTATGTCAGACTTTTTGCTTCTTCAGCCTTTTTATATTGATACAGGATTTCTGCTTGCTTGCCAGCTTTGTTAAATGTTTTACCCCCATTTTGTGTAGAGTTTTCTTGCCATTTTAATTTCTTAATTTTACTTGTAATTTTTTTTTGAGTGGTACCATTTTTTATTGGATTTTTCTATTCATGGTCGAGTGATTCTTGGTTAAAGAACGTTTAAAGGAATAATTGTATAATCATCTTGAATCTAACCAGAAAACTCTGATCACTACTGCTCTTTAATCATGCTATGATGCCATTTGATATTGTAGGCTCTTTCAAAACTACTACACCACTATAATCAGGTACAATAACAGCACACAAAAAAAAGCATCTGGATACATCTGCTTGGTGTGCTGTCATAGCAGTAACCAAATGAGGAAGGGGGGGGGCCTTATGACATTTAACATTAATGGTAGCTTCATATATATATATATATATATATATATATATATATATATATATATATATATATAAAACATGCAAAATGGTACTGTACTAATTATAAATATTAAACTTCATATTCTACACAAAACAAAAAACCTAGATTTAAAACAGTAAACACATGGTATGGTGATATGTACTATGCATCTAGTTATTATTGAAAATCACACTTAAAAACATGTAGCAGTGTTTTGAAATCATATGTCATTCATCCCATGCATACATACAACCGTGGAATCAGTCTCTCTCTGTCTGTCTGTCTCTCAATTATTGTTGTTTGCTTGTATTTCATCTGTACCCTTAAGAATATTCAGAAGAAACATTAACTTAGCAAGGTGGCACTATGAGAATGTGATGCTTTGAAACTTACACAATTCTCTTAGTACAGAAATGTGGTTTGACTGAATGTTTATTTCTTAAGGTGTGTGTGTGTGTGTGTGTGTGTGTGTGTGTGTGTGTGTGTGTGTGTGTGTGTGTGTGTGTGTGTGTGTGTATGCGTGTGTGTGTTGGGATGGGCAAGTATTTTATATTCACCTGCAGGAAGAATATTGTCAATACCCTTGGAGTGTCAATAAAGGGTGAGTAGTATCTTTGGAACTGCACTTTATGGCCATACATTTGCAGTAGGATGATTGCATCTCACCATGTTGTTTTATGTGAAAAGAATGCCTTTCTGAGATACAGGAAGTCATGGAAATACAACATGTCCTCACTTAATAGTACTGACAGTGTGAAGTTGTCATTTGAAAAGGCATTATTCTAGCACAATATAAATGTTCCCTGCACCACTGAACACTTAATAAAAATATAATGATGGAAAGGAGAACGGACCAGGCAAAGCTCAAACTGTCTATCCCTGCAGGAGATAACTGCACTGGAATCATGCTCTGGGACAGAGTGATACAATGGCTAACCTGCTATTGGCTATGAAGTTCAACCCTGATTGTTTACGTTGAATTACTACGAGGCTTCATGAATGGATACTTACTGCAACTTCAGAAAAAAGCACGCTCATACTAACAACTTTATAAGAGATACACAGATCAAGTATCTTAGACCACAGTAAACAAGCAAGGGAAATAGAATCAAGCACTGTCCCTTTAATACAGTACACAGGTGCTTCAGTACTTGTGTATGCAAAGAGTGTCAGGTTTACCAGATTACAGAAACTTCCAATTAAGAATTTATTACTTAATATTATTATATAATATTATTATATAATGTGAAATAATCTAACTGTATCAAATAACTCCATTCTTATTCAGTGTTTAAACTCATTTGAAACAGAGCATTATATTTCAAATGCAACAAAAAGAATAATTCTGGCATTTCCACCAAACTTCATAGTAGCTAGATATAAGATACAACATTTTAGTGGTATAATATTCTTACCATCACACTCTCTCTGCTTATATTTGTGAATCTAGGAAGAGAATTATGTTGGACACATAGCAACAGATTTCAACATTATCACTTCAAATTGTCTATTATTTTACTGGTGTAATATTTGTTGCACTGTCCCCTGAAAATAATACTATAAACTCCATTTGTAATGAGGCAAGAACATGTTGCTTTCACATTATGTTGTTATCTACTGAAAACATACTTCTTTGGAACACTTAATTGCATATTGTGCATTTCTTATGGTGTGTCTGACCTTAATTATTCTGTTTATTTATAACAAAAGATGTAGTTTTACAACAATTGACTGCTAAGTTCATTGTTTTCCTAGCTGTAAAGGTTTTCTTCAAGATAAACCATTCTTCACATTTGCAGTGCATAACTAATTTCCAATTAGGTAATACTAAATTACACAAACCTGTACAAAAGGAACTATAAATAGACACAAAATATACATTGTCTTGAAAATGGTTGGTTTTATAGATGTCATTTTGTTGACCATAGTTGTTCATCTCTTTTTTTTCTGATTTACCTTAATTTTTTTTTATAATAGACTTATATTCCATCTTTTTTACTAAACGTCTAATGTACCTGCTGACTCACAGTGCAAAAAAAAAAAAAACTTTTTAGAGGTAATCCTTCTGATTCTCAGAAATATTCTCCATGGCAGTAATTCAATTAAATGTAGGTATGCTATCTTATGGTATAATATTGGCAGTTGTAGATTTTTGTTATTAAATCAAGCACCGTTTCACAATGAACTCAATTAAATATAACAACCAAATGACTAATGTCCAGTTTGTTGAACAGTACAAGCAAGCTTAGAGCCATACAGGCAGCCATTCATATATATGGAAAATGCTAATTCATTAAACAGCCACACAGTATAAACTAATCTTAGAACATAGATTAACATTTCAGTTTTAACCACTAATTATGTTCTATAGTTATTTTTTTTCATCTTAATAGTAGACATTTCTTTTTAATACACAAGGCTAGTTTTTGTAAATTCTATAAATGAAGGGGTATGTTTATTTCCTTCCAATTCTTTGTAGTCCTTTTAATCGAGATTGATATTTAGATTAGTGATGTATATATAAAAAAATTGATTTAGATATTTGTGTAAACAATAGTTTTATTTTGCTAGTGTGTTTATTCCTATATATAAAATTCAGTAAAATATTTTTAAAAAAGAGCATATTATAAATTCATCCATTAGCCTTAAAAACAAAACAGTAAACTATCAATGTTCGGACAGAACCACCTATTTAATATAGCTTACAAAGAGGACCACTCATTTCAAAATATTGGAAAAAGAGGACCACTCCTTTCATTGTAGCATACCTAAAGGGCCACCAGTTAATGTAGCATAGGAAGACAAACAGGCATTTTAATTCAACATTAAAAGATGAGCCATTTCAGAATATTGTACGAAGTAGGTCACACATTAAATGCAGCATAAAAAAGAAGAGGGCCACTCATTTCAAAATATTGTACAAAGAGGATCACTCCTTTCACTGTAGCATACCCAAAGGACCCCCAGTTAATGTAGCATAGGAAGAAAAACACCCATTTTTATTCAGCATTAAAAGATGACCAGCCATTTCAGAATATTGTACCAAGTGGGTCAACCATTCATTGCAGCATAAAAAGAGCCACATGTTAAGGCAGCATATAAGGCAGATCATCTCACATCAATATAGTAGACAAAGAGAACCACCTGCTCAGTGTAGCCTACAAAGAGGGCTAGCCTTTCAATGCAGCCTTCAAAAAAGGCCACTCATTTTAGAATATTGTACAAGGAGGACTACCCCTTTACATGTAACATACATAGAGGATCACCTGTTAATGAAGTATACAAAGATAGTCCACCATCTCAGTGCTGCATACAAAGATGACCACCCATTTCAGAGTATTGTTCAAAGACGACCACCCATTTCAGTGTAGCATACAAAGGGACCACCCTTTCAATGTAGCACAGAAACAAGACCCACTATTCCATGGAGCATTGAAACAGGACCGCCAATGTGATAAGGAGTTCAGATATTGAAACTGCTGACTTGAAGAAAGAAGGGACTTCGGAATTAAACTGTGAAGTAGAATGGAGTTACTTGATGTAGTTAGACTATTTCATACTGTATAACTGAACGGATTATTTGATGTTTTTATAAGGCTGGTACACCTATACTAAGTAATTCCTTTGACGTTGATACTGCTGAGGAACCAGATTAATAAAGGAACAGTGCTTGATTCCATTTTCTTGATTGTTTTCTCTGCTTTGAATGAGACATGAGCAGTATTTGCATTGAGAATGTAACTGGCCAGATGTTTAACACACAAAGTTCTGATTCTCTGTGGTTGTCAGATCAGAATCTCTTAGTGAAGCAGTATGATTGTAGGAAGAACTGTAGAAAGGCAGTTAGAATTTGCAATGGTAACATACTTCATGTGTATCAAAGTAAAAACAGTGAGCTGGATTCAGAAAAATGTTGCTGCATTACAGTAAGCAAATGTGTGTGATGAATGGCAATATGCAGGGGGGATGTGATTCAGAAAACCCAGCACCATGACTTGGCTAGCTGAAATAACTTGCTTGGCCATGTTACATGCTAATTACTGTACAATGAAATGCTACATATGATAATGAGGCAAAATAACATGTCAAAGTGATTCAGACACATTTTAGCATTGTACAGTGACACTGCACCCACTTTAGATCAGTAAATTGTATTAGCTTCTTCCAGCCAAAGTTAAGTAGTGGATGATGTCAGAAGTTGCTGCAGCTACTGTAAATGTATGTCTGCAAGACGTTATTAGAGCAGCTGCTGCAATTAACTGTGTGTGATGTTACCTCTACAGGTGCCAGGTCATCATCCAATGCCCTACTTAATTACATACTGGACCATTATCATGCAGACAGATACAATGCAACAATTTGTGGACATGTGTCAGTGATGAGACTTAAGTCCAATGGGTGTCAAGGAGCACCTAACCAACTGGACACAAAGGTATGTGTGGCTTATTATATATTAGCTACAGAAAATTTTCAGTAACCCACTGTGGACTCTGTGGAGGTATCTCAGATTTCTGCCTTGAGAGTATTTCATCAATTCCTTCATGCCATGCTTCAGCATATGAGTCAACATATGCATGCCACATGTAGTCCAGAGAAGAGAGCCAACACCATGTGGGACTTGTATGATATAGCCCATTTCTCTCAGGTACTGGCGGTCATAGATTGTACACATGTTGAAATAATGTCCCCACCAGGTAAACTGGGAAGGAAGCATGTGAGCCATTAAGGGCATCACTCTATCAACTGCCAGGTGACCTATAATATACAGGGTATCATCTATAATGTGTGTGCAGGCTATTCATGTAGTTTTTATGGCTTTCACATATGGCACACATTTGATTTTCACAAATGGTTTGCAAGGGGTGATTTCCCACAGGTGCATCTGTGGGGTAATGCTGGATATGGCCTGGAACCCTGACTCATGACATCAATTAGAAATTCACAATTAAACTGACCATGGGTGCAACCATGATGTAATGTAAACCAGAAACATCACAGAAAGTGTGTGTTTGGGCTGCTGGAATCATGGTTTTGCAGCTTGGATACATCATGCAGTGCCCTGCTGTATGATCCCACCTCATGTGCCAAAATCTGACTTACAATATTTTGTTCCCCTGCAATATGTTTTTCTGATACTTTCCTACATGTATGTCTGTTGCACACTTGGCTAATGCCCTAGTTCATGGAATATTAGTGACAAAAGGCATGAGCTGAAATTCTTTCAGGTACATTCTCTTGTCTTAATTTCATGTGCTCCATTTCCCTGGTACTCACAAGCATGGAAGAATACTGTAAACCCCAGTGTAGTGTCCTCTTTGGTAAGGTCAGGCTATAAAGTTGACTCCTTCATAATAACAATCAATTCCATCACCCTGGCTAATACACTAATATTTAGGAACTATTCTAAGACAAACTTCCTTCTATTAAGTGATAAGTTATCAACATTTCAATCCCTCCAAACCCTGAGAACACACCTGCCTATGTGGATTTCTTCACAAAAACCCTGTACAATCATGTTAATTCAGTAAATGCATGAAGACAACTGTCCCTACCAAAAATAAGCCCAGAACTAACTCAAAAAACAAACATCCCTGGAGGAATCCAAACATAAACAGGTATTACAGCAAAAGAAAAAAATTGTCACAGACAAAATTAGGAAGTGCTATGCCCAGCATGATACAAAAAACTCTCATCAATCTAAACAGACCACTAAAAAGACTCATTAAGTATACTAATGACAAATTGAAGATAAAGATAGCTATTTATAGATGTTAGCTAATGGTGTTAATTTGTTAGAGTAACACTATATAAGTAGGAAGCATTGTTATGTAACACTTTGTCTGATGAAGGTTGGGTACTATCTCAACCGAAAGCGCTTACAATAAACAGCTTTTGCTTTTTGGTTTACGAAGTAGTCCGTGCTTTGTTGCAGTCTGACATTTACTCACTTTTGTTTGAAGATAAAGATAGCCTCCAGGTAAAAGACAACCACAAAACTTTGTTTAGCTATGTCCAAAACCTCAAAGGCGGCACACAGCAGTGTGCAGATCTGATTGCAGATGGAGTCATCTACACAGAGTTGGTAGATAATGCAAATCTGCTGGCTGACGCATTCATCTCCAATTGTACCACCCTCTGAGCTGCCAGACAGGAAATGTCATCAAAGAAACCCACCCCCATACTCCTGAATGTCTAAGAAAAAAAACCTGGACAAAGCCAAAAATAATCAGGGGACAAAGGCTCAAGATCAGGTATGTATTTTAAATGTTGCTCTTAAACACTTAAAAGTTGCTAGAATGACAATATTTGCATTAGCATGCATTTCCTGAAGGATGTTACGTCTGTAACTCAAATGTATTCAATTATTTAGTGACTTCAGCTCTTAATAATTTGCCAAAAAATCACAAATTCTGTGAGAGACAGACCAAAGACATGAGCAAATATCTGGACATTCTGTGAAAATCTGGACATTTTAGAGGTATGTCCCCTTCCCCAAAATTATCTCTAAGGAGCTGTAAATGGCTAAAAGCACTGCTTTAATGGCCACTGATAAAATAACAAAATGCCTCCTAAATAGTCTGAAATGTGACCTATCAGGACCACTGGACTGACTGTTTAACCATAGCCAAAAGACAGGCTATGTGCCTTGCAAATAGAGAACTGAAATGATCATCCTTGTTCATAGGGGTAGGGCTTCAATGGACTCCAGGAACTACAGACCCATAAGTCTGACTAGTCACCAAAGGAATATCTTATTACATTTTTTAAATAAACACCTTTATTGAATTATCACTTGTGACACAGGCAAATTTACATTTACATAAAAGTAATCAAACTGTATTAATAAGTTCACATTTACAGACATTATACTTCACATATATTGCTATATATAATATAACCTAAGCAACATTACATAAGTTATTGAATTCCTGTCTCCTTCTTTTGAAGAAACATCTTTATTAAACAACTTATTTTTTTTTTACTAGCAACATTGTGCGAAATAACATGGCTACAGTAGGTAGACACACACACACACACACACACACACACACACACACACACACACACACACACACACACACACGCATCTATCTATCTATATATGTGTGTGTGTGTGTGTGTGTGTGTGTGTGAATTTCTTCTATTAGATGAATAAAAGTGCAGCACTACTTTGAAAAGCATGGGAGTGGAATTATTATCAAGAAGTTCAGAATGCATTTCAATACACAGTTGCTAGTATAATTTATTTCAAAGGTCTAGTTTGGAACTCTGCATGATATCCCTTCACATTTTCATTATTTATGACCGATGATACCATATTTAGTCAGTTTATACATCTTCTCCCATCGGCATGGTATCTTACCCCCGAAGATGCCTTAGCTGTTCCAGAAATTTACATCTTCATTCTCTTCTGGTCTGACCGGTAGGAACTTGTATTTGTAATTAATGCATGTCAATTTTATTTTGAATTATGAAGTCCTCATTATTTGTTCAGACAGCTTCAAAGAAAAATCAAATTATATACTTCAGCTGGCTTTGGAAGAGCTGAAGCACTCCAGTGTCACAAAGATGAATGAGCTGCAGTTAAATGAACTCACTGCAGCTTCAACAAGCTTGTCAAATAAGTTAAGCTTCTAATCATTTTGTATCACATGCAGTTATAAAATAGAAAAACAAAAGGTCAGCATTACACCACAGATCAGTAAACTGCTAAAATGCTTCACTACTTCATTATTAAGAAAGAAAGGTAGTATTCTGAGTATTTCTAAATTCTTACTGTTATTCATTGACCTTTGCTTAACATTATAATTCCTTTATGATTTTACCACTTTCACTACAAAAACAGTTTTACCTGCAGGAGATCAGCCGTTCTGCCTACTACTGCTTCTTTCAAATGCAAATGAATAATAAGATGGCCAAGTAGAAACCTGTCTGAAGAGCAAAAGGAAACCATGGACAAGGAAAGTGAACTTGAAGTGATAAAGGAGCTAATAAACACTGAAAACATGGAAGGCAAAAGAAGTGGGTGGATTTCATGCATAATTTTAAACAAATCTGTAAGATGGGGTACTTCAGGAATTGCAAATGGAATTAAACTCAAATAGGGATAGGGGTGTTATGCCAGTCTTTTGTTTGGGCAAAATTATGGTATTATTGAAAGTGCACCCTGAAGAGATACCAAGATGGAAGTATTTCAGAAAATTAGCAGCAATTGCAAGTGATACAAGAAGATGCTATTAACCTAGATAAAATGTGACTGGTATGTAGGAAGACCTGATGATTTTCATGGTGGGGGATGCAAAGTTTTAACAGAGAAGAATTGCAGCTGTTGGGAATTTTCTTTAAAGAATCTGATGGGTGATATTGTATGTGAGTGCAGATTTTTTTGATATTATTCTAAAAAAATATTTAATTAAATGTTTCCTTGTTGCAGTCTTAAAGGAGAGAGAAGCATGGGAGCTTACTGAAAGTACTTTAGGGTAATGTAATGTGAACAGAAGTATGAAAAATTTGGAAGCACTGGTATCTCCAGGATAGACTTCTTGACAAGGCAAAATATCGGCAGAGTAGTGGATACAGAGAGCACATCAAGTTAAGTAAAAGAAATCAAGGAGATCAGTTGACAGGGCATTCTGTGCATTGTGACTAACGATAGTAAATATACTAACAATAGTAAATATACTAACAACAGTAAACATACTAACAATAGTAAATATACTAACAACAGTAAACATACTAACAATAGTAAATATACTAACAACAGTAAACATACTAACAATAGTAAATATACTAACAATAGTAAACATACTAACAATAGTAAATATACTAACAATAGTAAATATACTAACAACAGTAAACATACTAACAATAGTAAATATACTAACAACAGTAAACATACTAACAATAGTAAACATACTAACAATAGTAAACATACTAACAATAGTAAATATTTGAAAAAAAATAATCAAAAAGTAAGGCACTGGAGGGTTTACCGGGTAGCAAACCAACTTTAATGAACACAGAAAAAAACAACAAAATGCCTTACACTGGACCACAGCGTTTTCGTCAGCAACTTCATCAGATGAGCATACCAACAAAAATGAGTCCTTTATATATAGCCCTTAATACGTTTAGTGTTTTTAATGTTTTTAAATGTATTTAATGTGAATTTGCATCCCATACCTAGCTAAAGTATTATTTATTATTTTTACACTTGTACTGAATGGTAGTTCTATTCAGACAGGATCTGCATACATTGTTTCCTATGACACATTTTAAACATTTTAGTTTGTTAATATGTCTTTAATTGTGGATTTGTTTCTTAATGGACCTATTAATATGTTCAAGGGACATAAAAGAGTAAACGGATTCACATAATCCAATAAAAGGCAAATGTTTGGCACGTATTTATTTTATTTTATTTGTACTTGTTTTCCAGGGTAGAGCATTGATCTCTGTTTTTCTGTGTTTGCTGCTACATCTGCACCCTTCACATCTGAAAAGTTCGCTCCATTCCAGATTTTCAACACAAACCTTTATGAACAGCAAGATTGCTAGTTTACTTTTACTGAGAAAAAGAAAGTAAACATCAGAGTTAATGTGTCCTTTTTCATGTCGATAAGTGTGCATGACACATGATTCTAATTTAATTATGGAAAGCAAGAAAAAGGCCCATGTAGGATTAGTATGGGAGACTTTGAAGATCTGAAAATCGGTTAACAGTATATACATTGGAAAGATGACCCAAGTGAAGTAATCCTTAGGTTTGGTTATCTTCTCATCTACTCATTCAGCCATTTTAGAACTGCTAGGATTATAATCAAAACCTGAGGTCCTCAGTACTATAAAAATACAAGAGTGACACACCTTATTAAATGTTTCAGGGAAGTCAACAAAGAAGCTTGCATTTTACATGGCTTAGTCCATATTAACAAAGGTTGCAATATTTAACAAAAGAATATCAGATAACCACTTTACCTTTGCTGAACCATCGCTACAGATTTATGCTTGCCCAGGTACTTCTGCACTTCAACTGTGACTCTATTTTCAAATAATTTGATGACGTTCAGTAATATTTCATTAACAATAAACATTTTATTCCATATCGTCCTAGTGTATGAGTGCATGTAACCGTAGGAGATGGGATAGAAGTAGAAGGAAATGAAGTGTTGAACCAGCCAGAATAGTATAAGGCAGTTACAAAACAAGTAGGATGCAAAGGAGATTTCAATGTAAATACATCAAAACGTGTAACTGTGACAGACAAGAAAATGTAAGTAAATCAAAACGAGACAAAACAAGACAACTGGAAAGACATAGATTAGTAGGTTCCTAGGCCATAGGTATTACTACGCTATCAGTCAGTAAGGATTTTAAGAAGCCTTACATTGCCAAGGTAGCTTTTAGCCCTAATATTTTACATACAGATAATAAAGAGATAGGCAGAACAAGGATATGTTGGGACATTTACTTGTTGCCCCTGCCCATAGTAGACATGGGTGTTAAACTGGGTTGAATTTGTATTTTCCGATCTATTTATCGAAATTCCATTTCAAGAGTGCAAAAGATGTACTTTGCTTTATTAGAAGTAGGAGCCGGTTCCACAGAAGGGGTATTCTCTGTGATACATTCCTGTCCCTCTTACATGTAAGATATATACTTTAAAAAAAGACTAAGATCCCTTAAGGAGGTATTCATGCTACCACTGGACTTGTGAATGTGAAATAATTGTAACAGGATAGGGTCGGTTGAGGTACTATCCAAGAGACAGAGGTTACCTCTTAGCAGCTTATATGACACTGAGAAGAGGAACAAGGATTTCAGATAGTCTGTCTATCTATCTATCTATCTATCTATCTATCTATCTATCTATCTATCTATCTATATGTTTTGTGTGTGTGTGTGTGTGTGTGTGTGTGTGTGTGTGTGTGTGTGTGTGTGTGTGTGTGTGTGCATGTGTGAATTAGGTGATTGTTATTGGTCAGAAAGTGTTGTGGTTGTTCCAGTCTTGACAAGTATTTGGACAGGAACATTCCAAATGGGGCAGTATATTCAAGAATTGGCCCAATGATATCAGAGTGTAGTATGGTGAAGAAAGACTACCTTACTATAGTGGATACATGGTGGTCAAATGATGGTTTGTTGTCAAAACAGGTTACTAGATCCCTGACTACAGTAGAAATATTGCCAATTTGATAGAAGGGAAGTCATGCTTACTGAACATTATGATTATAGATTGTTTGGCATTTAGGTTTGGTCCATGATTTGATACAAGCTATTTATTTGTTAAAGGCCCTCTTGGAGGATTTTTTCATCCTATGAAGAGTTTATGATGGGACCAAGTTTTTAGTTGTCTGCATACTTGGTCAACCATAAACCATTAACATTTGCTTTGACCTCCAAATAATAAATGTCAAGGATGAGTGGCCTGTGAACTGAACACTGGGGTATAGAGCCAGTGGCAGGTATTTTGGAAGAGGTAGAGCAGCCTGTCCTAATTCCCTGGGTTTTGTTTGTGATCCAATTTCATATTCAATGAGTAACAAAAGGATTTACATTTTTCTGGAAAAGCTTGTCCATAGCACCTCAGTATGGGATGGTGTTGAATGCCTCTGCAAAGTCTATATGCACAGTGTGTATTGATCTGATATCACTGATTGCTTTACTAACCTCTTGGTTAACCAGTTGAAGCAGGCAGAATCATCCTTTGATGAGTCCAAACTGAGGTGGGTCAAGAGTTTTTAGGTTACCTATGTCATATTTATTAATTCCATAATGATCCTTTCCACAACAATACCGATTAGTCTGGTCAGGTTTATGGGTTTACAATACCTGGGTCAATGGATGCCCCACTTTTGCTTAAGGGGATGACTGTTGCTGTCCTTCACTCATCCAGCAAGAAGTCTCTTTGAAGGCTGACAAATCATGTTTCAGTCTTACCAATAGGTAGCCTAGTATGTTATCTGGCTTTTGATAGCAAATTGAGGGCTTGTTCTTGGGAATTTTGAGGAAGAACGTAGATGCAGGCACATAATCTGGGAATATAGGAGGGAATAAGGGGGTGAAGTTTGAACTAAATTTGTCTGTTAGTAGATCGGCTATATCTTCTAAGTCCAAGCATGTGGTAACCTTTACGATTAGCTATGCACAGTGCTGGGCATTGTTGACATTTCTAACACTGTTAAAGAAGGCTTTGCAATTATCCTTTGCATAGGTAGCTATTCTTACCTGTTATCTGGATTTGTTTGATTTTCTCAGGGTTCAGAGTTCCTTGTTAAGTTTAACAAGAATGTTATTGGTACCTGGGGATTAAATTTATTTTTGCATTTAATACATTTTTTTTTACTATATGCAGCCTGGTTATATTAGGGTTCCACCATATGGGTTTATTTTTAAATTTGGTGTTATATTGGGGGGGGGCAGATTCATCTATGCAGCTATTTATATCTGTATAGAATTTGGCAGCAAAATAATCCAAATAAGTGGGGTCATCAGGATTGAAGGGGTCTTTGAATTTAACCAGGTCATCACTCAGTTTTCATAGATTAGTCTTGGCATAATCTCCCAATACCAAAGTACTCAAAGATGCTTCCTTCATTTGTCTTATCTATGGTCCAGTTTAACAACGGAGAAAGTTACAACTGCTTTGAAGGAAGTTTGCTCTTTTCTCTATTCACACTTTCCATCTTCTCCTCCTACCAGACAAAGCTTTATAGCAACACCCCACCACCAGGCCAGACAGAATCCATAGCCAATATGATAAAACTACAAAACTTCCCTATATCACCATGTGACCTTACGTCCTCCCAACCTTTTTCCTACTTATATAGTAAGCCAACAAGCAAACCTAACCCTCACTCTTCCCAAAAACAAACCAAAATACTACACAAACTAACGAAACTCTATCAATACCTTCTCCAGAAACTCACTTGCTGTGGAGACATACACCCTAATCCAGGACCGAATACATCAACAAACTCAATCTTAAATCAACCAAATCCTCTGTATCCAAGACCTACCTTATCTCTCCTTCTTCTAAACTTAAATGTAAGAAGTATACTTAACAAAATTCAGGACCTTCATGCCCTTTTAGTAGTATATAAACCATATATCATTGTGTTAACTGAAACTTGGTTTAAACCTGAACCTGATAGAAATAGCCAGGGAATTGTTATGGCTAGGCTTGTATAGGCCCTAGGGTCGACAGCCTAGTACCAACCTATGAACACCACAATAATGAAATTACTGCCCCTGGTTACAATATTATATGTAGAGATAGGTTAGGGAAAAAGGGTGGAGGAGTAGCAATATTATTACAAAATCATCTCATTATAGAAGAATTTTATTGTAATTCCCAGGAAATCAAAGATGTAGAGCTAATTCTTGCCAAATTAAAACTAAACTTCAACAAATACATAATTATTGCAGGTGGCTATATTCCTCCAAGCAATAATATTACTATAATGGAAAACCTACTAAATTGGATGACAACCTCCCTTACACAAGAGACCATACTATAAGGTGACTTTAATATTGTCTGGTCTGACTGTACCAGCCATAATCCCTCTACCTACATTAACCTTCATGGATTTAGTCAAATTATATCTACACCTAATAGAGTTGACAAGATAACCAAACACCAGTCCATCCTAGACTGGATTCTGCTATCTGAACCCACTCACACACACCAATCAGGCTGTCTTTCTGACAGTCTGAGTGACCATCAAGCAACCTATCTAATTAGTACCAGATCCTAACACAGTAACCAACCTATCCTTAGAGTAGTACGCAACAAAAAGTCCTACAAAGCCAACCTCCTAATAAATGCAATAAAATGTTGCAATTGGACTCCCTTAAAATAACTACCCCTAGAAGCAGCCATGCAATACTTCAACTCACCCTTCCTAAACATCTTAAACTATCATGCACCCTCCCGAGTGATCAAAGTCAAAACCAACTATGCCCCATGGCTAGCAAAAGCTACTAAAACTATAATGAAAGAAAGGGACAAAGCCTGGCTACAATACCAGAAATCCAAAACCACTACCTTGAGACAAAACTATCTGGAACTTCGCAACAAAGTCAAAAGACAAATTAAGCTTGACAAAACTAATTACTACAAATCGATGCAGGAAAAATATGCTCACAACCCTCAAAAATTCTGCGCCACAATAAGTAGTTTACTTCACCCAGGGAAAGCCACTACTCCTACCCCTGTATTATCAAACAGCCAGGAGGATACACCTACTCAATTTAACAATTACTTTACCAAAACAATCAAAGACCTTGCCATCACCCAAAAATAGTACCAGTGGCCCCATTCCAACAGCTACCCCTACCCACCCCAGTTCACTAAACTTCTCCCCCAGCTTTTCTCTGCAACCAGTGCCCACTAAGATAATAGCCAAACTCCTCAAGAAACTTAAACCAACCACACTAGCCACTGATAATCTTCTAGCAGACTTCCTTCAGTTAACAGCAGAGGCTATAGCTCATCCCATATCTATTCTCATAAATAGGTCTATATCAGAATGTAACGTTCGTGACTCATGGAAAATATCACATATTATTCCACTGCACAAAATAAGTAACTCTCTTGAGCTCACAAACTATCACACAATAGCAATTTTATGTCCATTATCAAAAATATTAGACAGAGTAGTTCATTCTCAACTAATGCAGTATCTCATAAATAACACTCTACTATTCAGATCTCAACATGGCTTTAGACCTTTCCATAGCACCGCCACATTACTCTCGTTTACCAACATAGTCAATCGCCATAGGAACAAGATATCATTTATATCCTCCATATTCTTAGATTTATCCAAAGCGTTTGACATGGTGAACCACCATATACTTCTCAAAACTCTATCTACCTTTAACATGATGTCCTCCACTATATCATGGTTCAGTTGCTACCTATCCAGCCATCAGCAAGCAGTCCTATGGAAAGACCAGTATCCATAGGAGTCCCTCAGGGTTCCATCCTCAGTCCTTTGCTGTTCTCCCTATGTACTAACCAGATAGCTTCATCCTCCCTCTCTGGCTCAATAGTGCAATATGCAGATGACACCACTATTATATATGCCGGCCCCAGCCTAAATGAGCTACAAACCCTAACTCAAAGTAACTTTACTTTAGCTGAAGCATGTTTCACTAACATTAAACTTATTCTTAATCCAAAAAAACACAAATTAATACTATTTACCTCTGGTAGATCTCTGCCTCTAAACAATGAATTTACCATAAAATCCAAAGACAATACTCAGATCACCCCTACAACACACACAAAACTGCTAAATGTTGAAATAGACAACAATCTAAAATTCAACATACACATAACACAAACAATCAAGAAAGTAAACAAAAAGCTTGGTCTCCTTTATAGGAACAAGCACGTCATCACTAAACATACCAAAGTGACTATTGCAAGAATTTACCCATCCTCCTTTATGCCTCCCCCATCATGACTAATCTCCACCACACATAATTAAACAAAATGGAATCTTGTTACAACAAGATAGCCACATTTGCAATTGACGCCTCTTATAGATCCCACCACTGTCTATCTCTCAAGCAACTCAACTGGCTGGAGTTCCCTCACCTACTCCTACTCAATCAACTCTCTATAGCACTCAAGCTCTACTACCTTACTGATAAAACCTAAGCACTTCAGCAACTAATCCAGCCCTACACCACCACTAGAGTGTTAAGATCTACTAACCAAAACCTACTAAATGTCATCAAACATACAAATGATGCTGGTAAATCTCTTTTTGCCTGCACTATTGTCAGAACCTGGAATTCACTCCCAAGCCAAACTACTTCTAACACATACACTACCCAATTTTAAAAAACTCCTGAAAACCCACTATGCAAACAATTGGCTTTGTTCATGATACATCCCTGGCTAATCCACCCCACTGCACTGATGCAGACTCCATTTGGGATCACCTGCTTTTCCCTGATACACCTGGTTATCCGATGAGATGTACCTTTCAGATTCAATGGCATATACTGTATAGAACAAATACTTATCTTAGTATTAAAAAAATGTGTTTTTTGTATTTCTCTATCATTATCATGTATAATTGTAATGAATTAATTTCCTGACAACAAGAACTTGTTAATAACTACTGCATATATGCTCATATGCATTCCTTTTATGGGTGTCCATATGTATTCTTACATATTTGCTTATATTTTTCTCTCATGTACTCATTGTGATATGGAGCTTTTCTTCCTGGACCTCCAGTGAAAATGGGCCTGTATCCAGTCGGTTAACAAACGTAAAATAAATAAAAAAATATTGGTAAGGACCAAGTCCAGGATTGTATCAATCCTGGGTGCGGTGTAGACTAACTGGCTCAGAGAGTCTGCATTGATGAAGTCCAGAAATTTCTGGTCATATATGTTTGAAAATGTATAAGTCTCCCTGTTAATGGTGGGGTTGTTGAAGTTTCCTAGGAGAATGGTGTTTGGCTTAGTACGTAATGACTCCATACTTGTTAAGAAGAATGTACGGGCTGAGGGGGCAGAGAGGGAGTCCTATAGTTAGTTATAATATGGTAAATGTGTTTGTTAATTGTAAGTTGGCTTTGGAGAAATACCACGTCATTCTTGTCTAATATGTTTGAAGATGAAATTTTCATTTAGGAATATGGAGACACTGCCTACTTCATCTAATGTAATGGGCCTGAATGTGTTGTGTGGTAGGTATTGAAACCCTGCATTAATAGAGTGCTCTGACTGGACATGAGCCAAATTTCCATGACACAGCATGAATTATTGGTTTCCATTATTAGGATTGCTCAGGGAAGTAGCGTTTTTTGTTTAGGCTCCTCTTGTTGATTAAAAATACCTTTATGTTATCCAGCTGTCAATGGATTTATTTGTTAGCAATAGTAAAAACCAGGAACACACTGTCAAAAATGTATTAAAATCAAAATGATATAGCAGCAACAATATAACAGCAAAGTAACAAAAAAATGTTTTTTTTATCCTTGGCTTCAGTTTTTTTGTAATAGAGTATCAAATCTTTTGGGCAAGACTCTATCAATGCATGAAATATTATGTAGTTGCAATTCTTTTTATATAAAACAATCAGCCAATCACAAAATAACTAAAAGTAGCATTTCAAATATAATGTATATATTTTAAAATATTATTTATATATTAAATCAGAATTTACAAACATATATATATATATATATATATATATATATATATATATATATATATATATATAAACTATATGCATATATAGATGTATATAAACACACACACGCATACACAGGCACGCACACACATGTGCGCGCACACACACACACACACACACACACACACACACACACACACTCACACACACACAGCCCAATTCATATTGTTAAAGACGGTCATGTTTCACTATTAATACTGATTTGATATTATTTTGATGATTCAAACCAGGAACAGCATCTGCTCTAAAGTAGTTAATCCACTTCATTCAGTCATCTCAGTTCCATTAACAATATTACTACCACATATCCCTGCTGGATGCTGGATATATAACTTGTAAAACTTGAAACTTAAATCTATGCTTATTTCCCATAGACAGAATATGTTTACAGAGTGCATTAATTTCAGTGTCTCTCTGTATATTTGACAAATGGGAAATGATGTGTTCTTTTAATTTTTGGTTAATTTTTCTAAAGAAAAACTATTACAGGCTATACAATTGGTGAGGTATGTGACATTTTCAGTAAAACAAGTGGCATAAACATTAAACTCAAAATCTTTTTTTTTTTCCGTAAGGGGATGCTGAAATATCAACAAAAACTCAGTTGTAAATAGGGGTATGTACCTTTTTTTCTGACTAGATTTCTCCTGATTGTGACATTGTACATCTTTATAACCTAAATATTGTTTAAGATTTTTTCCTCTTTTGAATGTAAACCTAGGAGCCTCACCTACAATGTTTTTAATGTCAGGGTCAGACTGTAATATAGTCCGATCTTTAATTATAATGTGTTTAATATATGTAGTATGTCTATTATATTATATTATTTATCTTTGAAGTCTTTCTATTTCTACTATTAATATCCATACTATTATTGGTTACAAATAAGGAAGGGGCACCTAAGCCATCATGTTCATTCTTTACAAACTGTTTACCATCATTCATTATCTTGTTATTATAACCTCTGATATTAAAATGGTTAGCCATACTATCTAATTCTTGATAAAAGGACTCTACTTGTGTATTTAGCCTGCTTGACCTTAAGAACTGACTCTTCAACACACTTTTAAAAATGTGCCTGGGATGCATATTGTTAAAGCATACATAGCCTGAACATCTTTCTTGTATGTTGTAGTGCCAGACCTCTCATGCTGATAAATAATCACAATATCCATAAAATGTATCCTCTCAAACACCTAAACATTTGTAGTAACCAGCAGATCATGACCAAATTTATATAAATAATCTACAGTTCTAGTCGTCATCTACAAAACATTTAAAATATGCAATTTCTCTTCCCATCTCGATAATACCAGGATTACATAAGTATTGGCAAATGGAGTGCCCATGGAAACTCCAAGTTGCTGATGAAAAAAACCCTAACTAAACACGAAAACATTGTTATTAAGGACTACATCCAGCATAGAATGCAATAGTTCAATGTTGGTAACTGAAAAACTGTTATGTATATAAAGATGTTCCCTTATAGACTGCAAAGCAAAGTCATTAGAGCCACTCATCCAGTCAGGATAAAACAGATGAACAGTTGTGGATTTGGTTCTAGCAGCTTTATTATACACAAACGCATCAGGAATGAGGCTTAGTAACTTAAAGTTAAATAAACGTATAAACAGACTGACTACTACACTCATACATGTTAACACTCTGGTTGTTTTCTCAAAAAGGCACTACTGCCTGCACATGCTCTCTATTTATATGCATGTGCCTAAATCTGGAAATGCTTCTTAAAGTTACACACCCATGCCCTGTTCTACATCCTCTATCTTTAAGAAATAGATCATATACTGAATTACAGTATTCAATGGCATGCAATTATACAGAAATTATCTTTTGACATGCAATTATACAGAACTAATTCTTTGACATGCAATCATACAACATTAGACACATATAAAGCAATCATGTCCAGGTTGCTGTGTATTGTACACTAGGTCTAGAAATATGACCTGATTGTGAAACATAAAAATCAGAATTGGATCTAGCAATTGGGACTGTCTTCAAAGAATGTTCAACTTTGGGGATATCTGGGATATCATCAGGAATGTGAATAGATACTGAGACATGTTTTTAAGTATGAACATTGCCAGTGTCGCACTGAGATCTAGAGGCTGTATCACATATATGATGCTGCAATATCATTTCCGACACCGGAAAAAGATGCCTGCAGTTTCCGCTGTATACTATACCCTCAGATTCCACTAAGAAGGATCTTTGCTTGGCACATATGCCTCTCACTTGACCAGTTTGATCAAAGCCTTTCACCATTTGCATCCTCACTGTCTCTCCATCTTTTAATGGATGAAGAAATCTGCTCATTTTATCATAGCTGGACCTCTGAAAGGAATGCTTCTTAAATAGTTGGTCTTTGATTCCTCTGTTGTTTTTATCATTGGGCACCAACAAACTAGAACTGATTGGCAAGGTTGTTCTGGTTTGCCTAGATCGAAGTCTCTGAGCAGGCAAACGTAGTAGGTTGCCACAGGGTATATTTCTGGGATTAAGTAAATTCCAGAAGGTATCGGTATTGTCATGCTTTGACCTCTCTAGTAATTGCTTTCCACTCTGTACTGCATGTTCACCAAGGCCATTTGACTGTGGGTATTCAGGACTACTAGTAACATGTACAAAGTCCCATTCTTTTGCAAATCTCTGAAACAACTGACTGGGAAACTGGGTACCATTGTCAGAGATAACTGCGTGTGGACTACCATGGACTGAGAAATGATGTTTCAACTTAGTCATAACAGGATGTTTGGTTAGGTAGAGATCTCAACCAGTTCAAATATGAGTCTACCAACACTAAGTAATGCTGATTGTTCCACTCAAATATGTCAGTGGTACCAAAGTAGTTTAGGAAACTGGCTTAGCTGAAGTGGCTCTTTTTGCAAATGAGGTTTAGTACAATTGCATACTGAACAAGATGAAAGCACTTTATCCATATCTTTCGACAGAGAAGGCCAAAATACTAGCCCTTTTGCCTTTTTTTGGCAGCTTCAGAACCTGGATGATCACAATGCAAAATCTGAATGTATTCATGTTGTAAGGAAGTAGGAACAATAACTTTTGGACCTTTAAAAATGATATTATCTTCCATCAGCATCTCATCTCTGTATGGAAAATAAGTTTATACTTCTGGCTGTACACAAGATTGCTTTGACAGCCATCCAACATTGATGAAGTGTTTGAGCTTCTGCAAAACTGTATCAGTCTTTGTATGACCTCTTAGCTCAAATCTTGTAGAAGAAAAATGATGCACTTCCATGACATTGAAGTTAGAATTCTCTGCATAAAGCTGTTCTGTGTATATCTAGGTGATCTGGATAAGGTATCAGCCAGCTAAAGAAGTTTGCCTTCTGTGTGGACCATTTTGGAATCATACTTTTGTAATATCAGCAACATTCTTTATAAAGTCTTGTTGGAGCACTATGCATTGGCTTCTTTAAAACAGTAACTAGAGGTTGATGATTAGTTTAGACTTGGATAGCACAGCCATAAATACAGTCACGGAACTTTGAACATGCAAACACAATTGCCAAAAGTTCCTTCTGAATATGAGCATACTGCATCTCAGTTTGGGTAAGAGTTGTAGACACACAAGCAACAGGTTTGCTGTCTTGAAGAATAACTTCACCAAGACTGAACTTTGAAGAATCACAGGAAAGAACTACTGGTTTGTGGACATCATAGTATCTCAATGTAGGCGGGTTAGCAATTTGCTGTTTGAGGTTATCAAATGCTCTCTGATGTTGTTCTAACCATTATCAGGCAACATTTTTGCATGTCAGCTATCTTAAAGGCACTGATAACTCACTAAAGTCAGGGATAAATGTGTCCATATAGTTGACCATACTAAGTAAAAGCTGTAGGGACTGGACATTTTCTGGAACTGGCATCTCAAGTATGGCTGCATGCTTGGAAGGGTCTGGTCATAAGCCTGTACTGGTAAATAAATGACCAACATAAGTAACTTTTGGTAGTCTGAATTTACACTTCAGAGGATTAAGCTTCAAGTTCACTTCACTTCACATGCTCTGTCCAGAACTTTCCTGAGGTTTCTGTCACTCTCTGCTTCACCATTACTGCCAACCAGTAAAGCATCAATTATTATAACACACGGATATCCCAAAAGATTTTGCTCCATTGAACACTGAAAGACTTCACTGGCAGAATTTATTCCAAAAGGTATCCTGAGGAATCTGTATCTACCAAATTATGTTCTGAATGCAATCAGTAATGAAGACTTGTGATCATGTATTACTTGCTAAAATGAACTCTTTGCATCTAAGACAGAAAAATCAGTGGAATTTGGCATGAGGGAGGCAATCTCCTCAACTGTGCGCATATGATGATGAGTTCTCTTTAATGCCTTGTTCAAGTCCCTTGAGTCAATGCATATTCTGATTTCATCTGAACTTTTCTTATGAGCAC
This sequence comes from Protopterus annectens, assembly GCF_019279795.1. Classification (NCBI taxonomy): domain Eukaryota; kingdom Metazoa; phylum Chordata; order Ceratodontiformes; family Protopteridae; genus Protopterus; species Protopterus annectens. The sequence goes on along the minus strand of NC_056726.1, from coordinate 230,543,460 downwards.
CTACAATGGAAGACACCCACTCAGTTGGCTCTGTGACTGGACAAATCATGCCTTGTTGCACCAGCTTGTCTAACTAGACCTTGATTTTGTCCTGCATAGGTATTGGAACTCTCCTCACTGGTCTGACCACTTACTGGACTGACCTCTAGGTCTATTTTCATGGAGTACATGACTGGAAGTTTTCCTAGCTTGTCATCGAAAACATCAGCATACTCTGAGAAAATGGCATCACTAAAGCTGGAACTGGGACATGAGCTTACATGATGGCCTTCTTTAATAAAGTAAAGCAGTTTCATTCTTAAACTGTTTCTGAGAGCTAATTATGAGCGCACAGGTCTTCTAACTATATAAAACTTCAAGCTGTAACTGTTCCCAGCTGAATAGCATGAAAGCACTACTGAGCCATTAGTTTGAATCTCTTCACCTCCATAAGTAACTAGCTTTGCACAATTAGCCAAATTAAGTTGCTCAGTAGCTCTCACTCAAGCTAATGTTTCTCCTGACATTACATTACACTTTGAACCAGTGTCCACCTTCAGCTCTGTGGGTTTACCATTGATCAGGACAGTAGAAAGTACCTCATTCTTTGCAACAAATCTACTGCATTAACCTTTTCACTGACCACTGAAACACCGTTTAAATAGAAAGTAGGGTTGCAACTTTCCACATGATCTACTTGGTTTTTTTGAGTGACCTTTCTTAATAACTGAATGAGGCTTGCTTGATTAGCAAAACCTTTGAAAGTGACATTGCTGACAAAATGCTAAGCACTCCTGTCTTTTAGACTCATGATTGGCACCACAATTATGGCAGGTAACAATAAGACTTAACTTTGGTTATGCTGCTTCATCCTTATACTGTACTGAGCATGTCTGTTTTGCTGAGCTAGTCTTGGAACTTGCTAGAAAGTTATGATATCTCACAGAGGAACCCATAGTGGCTGCAGCTGCCATGTGCTTAGGCCTGCTTCTGATTTCCATGTGTTGCATGTTGTCTACACTGCTAAAACTAAGCTCTTGCAAGCATACTTGTGTGCCTTTCTGTGAACCCATGAATTTGTCAAATCTCTATGGCTTTGTTCAACATTAAGTCACTGTAATGAAGCAAAATCTTTCTCACTGCATCACTATTAACACCACACACAAGCCTGTCCTTTATTAACTCATCTTTCAAATCACCAAATGTATATGTTTTAGCCCTATTTCTCAAGTCAGTGATATAATCTGCAAAAGTTTCACCTGATTTTTGGTCTCTTGTATAAAATAGGTGCCTCTCTAATGTAACATTTGTTTGGGGGTTGCACATTTCTCTAAATTTACATTTCAAGCACTCAGGCTTCTCTCTTGAGTCAGCCGGTACAACAATATGGTGGTTTCCCCTTCTCCTGCATATATTACTGGTGCATACAGGAATTAATGGCCTCTTCCAATGGCCTCTGACCTAGATAAGTTAAGCAAAATAAATTTCCTTGTATGTGCATCTTTGTCAGAAAAAGCTGCTTGTATGAAAATATCGTATTCCTGCTCAAATACTCTCCAATTCCCTGCAATATTATGATCAAACACAAGTGGATTGGGTCTGTAAAGTGCCTCTGCTATATCAACACACAGTAGTGAAGGTGCCTGGAATTATTTATGAACATACACACATACATATATGTCAGAACTTAAAATTAAGCCCAATAGCACAACAGACTTTTTGAAATAACTGCACTTCGCCAAATATATCTCAGTAACACAAGAACACTTTAAAATCACTGTACTTTGTGAAATCACTCCTTATCAGTGTAAGAAGTACTTTGAAATGACTATACTTTATGAACAAACTATACACAGCAGAAGAAGCTCAGAGTAAGAAACACTTTGAAATAAATGCACTTGCAAATAAACTGTATACAGCACAAGACCCTCTCAAAATGGTTGTACTTTGCACAATAATTCTGTACAGTGTAAGAAACTTTGAAATGCTGGCAGTCTGCGAATTAATGTACACATCACAAGAAACTTTTTTGAAATGGCTGTACTTTGACTGCACTTTGTAAAATAACTGTACTTTTCACACAGTAAATGCTTTGAAATAATTACACTTTAATAAAGCATACACTCTGCAAATGCTTTGCATACTCTGAGATACTTCTAACAACTCTGCTTATGCTTTGAATGGCTTTGGTCAATGTGAAAAAGTAGTTTATACCAAAAACACAGTCTTTTTCTAAAAAAACATGCAATTGCCTTGCTCTTTAAGCTTATTTGTCCCTTTTTAGTGTTCTCATTATGCCCATTTAACCTCTTATCATGCTCATTGTAGTTTTCTTGAGCTCGTTTTACTTTAAACATGCTCCTTATGCAAATCAAAGGTAATTCTGAGCCCCATATAAATATTTCTGATAGTTTTATCAAATATCGTGGTTTTAAACACATTATTTAATTAATAATGCATTTTGTGCCTCTTGTTTGATTAATAATGCATTGTGTGCTACTCATTTGATTAATAATGTACTTTGTGCCTTACAGATGTTCCGTTTCATTTTCTTTGCAAAATAAATAATTTGTGCAAGTTTTGGTTACCTGAAGTTCTTGTTGGCCCTTTTTGATCGTTTGAACATTGTATCACCCAACCTGCTCAATATACCTTCACCATCAACTCTGCACCTCATGACTTGAAGAAGTTGCACTCTCGATCCCAGTTCTACTACCATGTCACTTGTCAGGTCTGGATAAAACAGACGAACAGTTGTGGGTTCGGTTCAAACAACTAAATTACACACAAACACATCAGGATTGAGGCTTAGTAACTTAAACTTAAATAAACTAATAGACTGACTATTACACTCATGTATGTTAACACTCTGGCTGTTCTCTCAAAATGGCAATGCTGCCTGCACATGCTCACTATTTATATGCATGTGTTTACATCTGGAAATGCTTCTTAAAGTTACACACACACACTCTGTTCTACAGTTCAGTATAACAGTAAACGATGATTTAATATAGCAATAACCTATGGCTGGGTGTGGGTAAGGCTGGATTTACCCACAGTTGCCATAGTTTGGTCATGAGGGCAAAGCCCAAATGACCAAACAAAGCCAACCGTGGGTAAATCCAGCATTACCCACACCCAGCCGCGGGTTATTGCTATTATACAGTGCTGTTATTTTTGTGTTGTGTTATCTTTGTGTTGCTGTTATTTAGGTTTTTGTTTGGTTTACTTTGTATTTTTCCACTTTTTGTAAGATAAAGTAGTCCACACTTTGACTTTGTATTTATTGTTTATTTGATTTTTAATTTAAATACAAGTTATTATTAATTTTTCAAGAGATATTAGGGAATAATTATATAAGTAGATGTAGTTTTAAAGCATTTGGTTTGTCTTCCTGTTGTGGTTTCTTTTATATGTCTGTATTGCTTCTGACTTGCTGGTTGTCTATGCTCAGATGTTGGCTTGAGTTCTTGTTAGTGTAGTACCTGTAATGAGAGACTGTGTTTATAGTTAGTTTTATTTATATATATATATATATATATATATATATATATATATATATATATATATATATATATATATAAATATAAAATCTATATATCTATATCCATATCAATATCATCTATATATATATATATATATATATATATATATATATATATATATATATATATATACACACACACTATATATCTATATCCATATCAATATCATCTATATCTATATATATATATATATATATATGGTTTAGTTATATATAATTATAAATTTACTTACTACTTATTTTGTTGGGTTTCTATGTTGTAGATGTTTATATGTTTAAGTTGTTTATGTTTTTATGTTTATATATTTAAGCTGTTATGATTTTATGGGTGAGATTGTAGTTGACTGTCTCAGTGAACGATTTACTGCTGGGATTAATTATTGTCACTGCTGCTTGTGGATTGAGAAGCTTGACTGTCTTATTTTTGGGCATGATGGGGTAACTGTAGTTTATCTTGGTGCTGGCCCCGCATGTAGTATGTGTTAAATCAGGGAGAGAAAAAATGTGGGTGCTACTGCTGAAGGTAGGTGTTCCAATGCATTGCTGGTAATAACAAAATGGTTACTTGTTAGCTCTCCATTTGGTCCTTACCCAACATGCCAGCAGCTGCAGCAAGGGTTGATGGGGTTAGATGATGAGATGGTAAGGGGCACTGGTATGGGGTTAGATGATGAGATGGTAAGGGGCACTGGTATGGGGTTAGATGATGAGATGGTAAGGGGCACTGGTATGGGGTTAGATGATGAGATGGTAAGGGGCACTGGTATGGGGTTAGATGATGAGATGGTAAGGGGCACTGGTATGGGGTTAGATGATGAGATGGTAAGGGGCACTGGTATGGGGTTAGATGATGAGATGGTAAGGGGCACTGGTATGGGGTTAGATGATGAGATGGTAAGGGGCACTGGTATGGGGTTAGATGATGAGATGGTAAGGGGCACTGGTATGGGGTTAGATGATGAGATGGTAAGGGGCACTGGTATGGGGTTAGATGATGAGATGGTAAGGGGCACTGGTATGGGGTTAGATGATGAGATGGTAAGGGGCACTGGTATGGGGTTAGATGATGAGATGGTAAGGGGCACTGGTATGGGGTTAGATGATGAGATGGTAAGGGGCACTTAGGGTGCCTAAAATATAGCCAACTCTCATACTATATGTAAAAAAGCATGTGCACACGAAACAAAAGTGCAAGATGTTTCTGGATAGGAGAAAACTCAACTTAAACCAAAATGTCTTTCGCAGAAATAAATATTGTAGGAGAAATTTATTGAAACTTACCTGAAGAAATGTTATTTGCATTCAAAGCATTTGCTGCATGCATTAGATCAGTTCTTTCTAGACATGAAATTCTGTTAAAAAAGCTAATTTGTGAGGACTTGACTTCGAGTACTATTTTTGAGAAGGTGTAAAGAATTGCATTTCTGGACAGCAGTCATAGGGGTGCTTCATAGTGTTTTATTTGTCTACCATAAAGTATAAATTTTATTCAACTGCAAGTGTATTGCACTTTTTACAAGCTGATTTTGTGACAGCAATTCTGCAATATTTGCAGTTGAATGCTGTCTGTACTAAAACCGATGCTTTTTTTTTTTTTTTTTTTTACTTACGTGTGTGCTGTTTATTTTATTCATAACTCAAAATTCATTTTATTTACTATATTCTGTCAATATAGTTCTGCAATAGTTTTTGTAATGTTGATTTCTTAACTTATGTGGGTGTTGTCTGGCCATCAATATTCATGACAGTACTTTTGGCACAGAAATGAATATTCAAACAGCTGCTACAGGGAGGCGTGGCTGGGGCAGGATTTGCTACTGCGCATCCTGCGAAGTACTACACTGATAGAATGCCTTCTTTTTTTACACAGTGTATATGACGGGTTCCTATTAGATGACTGAAGACGCATTCTATCGAATGCATCTTGGTCAAACTTAAAACAACAAAAGGCAAAATAGCTAACAGGCTTTTAAGCAAATTCTTTCCCAGGGAAAGAATTCACTTGGCTGCTTCCGTTATTTTGCCATTTTCTGCACTGTGGTGCGATCTCGGAGTTGGTATATTTAAGTAAGGGGGTGTTTGGAACAGCAATTTTTTTCCCTTAGAAAAAAGTCGCTGTTCTGAACTTTCGAGATTGTAAGCTTTTGCTTACATGGGGTCAATTATTCATCGTTCGCTTTTTTAAGCATTCAGTAATATAATATAGACCCTATATGGCAATACAGAAGGAGAAGTGTTTTGTCAGTTTTAAGGGTTTTAGTAATTTTTGTTTCATTTGTGTAGTCACAGCCTCATGATACATTAGCGACCAGACTTTTTACTTTAGTTATACTGGATTTACAATGTGCATGCTGGTTGGATTGGCCAATCAGTGTGGACGTTTCTCATCTATGCCGAGAAGCCATTGTATAATATCCATTATCACTAAAGTTTGATCATATTTGATTTTTCTGTAAAAAGAAAATCATTGGTGTCTTTTATATAGCTACAACTGTACTGTAAAAGTGGTTTAAACTGTTCCTCTAAATACTTTGATATAGCAGTCATCACCCATTTACTACCAGCTACAATGGGTCTCATAGGTGGCACATTAGTATTCTTGCATATTTTAGGCAAGCCATGCATAATAGGTAGAGATAATTATAAATTTCAGGTGTTGTTAAACTTTCCATCAACAAGTCGTATAAGAAAGCTTTTACATTATATATCACATCATTAACTAGAGCTTTGTTAGCATTCTTAAATGTATTGACATCTAGCAATATATTATAAATGCATTCTTTATAAGATGCAGCATCCATAATTACAACTTTACCCTATTTATCTGCTTGTTTTATTATTATATCTTTACAGGAGCAAAGCTTGGGTAAAGCTTCCTTTTCATTATAAGTAAGGTTATAAAGCCTATCACTCATATTACCTTTAAAATACAGTTCATATATATCTCGTTTACACATATTTAGAAAAGCTCTAGTTGTTGGCTTATTTGTAGGAATAAACACGCTAGTTCTTTTTAAACTCATTAGAGCAGTTTGAGCGTTATTTTTATATAAAAGTTTTAAATCAATGTTTCTAGCAAACGGTCTAAGCTCCGTTAATGACTCACCAACATTTCCTTCATTCAAAGGAACGACTGATATCCCTTTACTTAATAAAGCTAATTCCGCATAGGTAAACTCATGTTTAAGTAAATTAAGAACATTATTGATCAAAGAAATAACACGTTTTCGCTTCTGGTATACAGGAGCTTCTTCAGCTTACCAATACACAACAGTTCACTTCTTTTAACCTGTTAGTGATCAGGTGGTTGATTAGAACATTCGAAAATTTAAAGGTAAAGTACCTGCTTGAGCAGGCAGCAACATTAGCGTGAACGTTGATGTTAGCACTCTTGTGGCCATGACCACATGTATACAACCACAATTAAATTATGTTTAAAAGTTGAACATTTACAAGTATACAAAATCAATTGCCAACAGTGATGTTAGCAATGGAATTATATAATATAAAATTAAATCTATGTAAAATGTTCACAGGTTCAAACTGCATAGTTAAAAATGCTTGATTAAAAGTTAAAAATTGAAAATTAAAATCAACTTAGACAATATAGACAATATACTATCAACACTAACTAACAGTAATGACTTGCTTGACCTAAACACATTAAAGTTCATGACTCGGTCTAGTGAATGCTGTTAGTTGTCAGACTAGTGGCGAGATAGATTTATTTGTAGATGTGATTTGGGATTACCGAGTCGGCAGGATTAATTCTTGATTCAGATTTAAAGAAATATGAAATGTTAAACATGCCTTCTCTTAACCTATGTCATGCTATCTTCCAATGCCATAAAAATCTGAACGGGTATTTACTTCCTTATGAGAAGGGTCTTAGTGGGACTGAATACATAAGATGTGAAGAAAATTGGTATCACATGACTACGGCCGTAATAATGTTGGAGTATTACTTTGGCTTAATATGATGTCTTAAAAGTATTGTATTAACTACAAGTTTACCTTAGGTAACTCCTGTATTTTAACATACAGGCTATATTACAGCTGTCGTTTAAACCCGGGTATGAGAAGGCATCTAGTTGTAATTGCCATTCTAATTCACGGGTTTCTAACAGTAGTGCCTGAGGTCCTCCCCTTTTGTCACAAAGAACCTGGTCTATGCCCATGAATTTAAAACTGTGGCCATGATTGTCCCATATGTGTTTTGAAAGGGCATTGTCAGTCTTGTTGTTCCTGATGGCGTACAAATGTTGGTATATGCGGTCCCTGAACCGACGGTCAGTCTTACCAACATAGAATGCATTACAGCATTCACAAAAGGCTATATACACAATGGATTTAGTGTTGCAACTGATTTTATGATTAATGGTGTACTTCTTATTACCAATAAAAAAGGAGTTCCCTATTCTTAAATGTGTACACCATTTGCAACAACCACAGGAAAAAGTGCCTTTTAATCTGGACATGAAGTCTGTTGAATGATTTCTTTGTAGCAAATCCTTCAAGTTGGAACCTTTTTTGAAGGTGAACCGTGGAGTCTTGCCCAGTCTGTCATGTAATCCAGCGTTGGTAATAAAATACCAGTTCTTGCGGATTATGGAACAAAGAAGACCTGACTGTAAATTAAATGGAGAGACAAAGGCTATAGAGAAATTGGTGTCACAATGATTGAAGAGGGTTGCCATATTGTTAGCCTCCCCTGAAGATGGATTGTCATTAAATTGAGTGGTGTTCACCTCATTGCTTTCATGCACCTTAGCTTGAAGTAAAGGTAAATAAAAACCTTCACTTCGTTTTGATGACACTTCCTCTGTCAGGTCGAGGATTAGTTCCACAGGGTATCATGGCTGCCAAACATGTCATAAGAAGTGAGCATTCCTGCTCAAAAGCTTCGGGAGTGCTACACATACGAGCAGCCCTCACAAGTTGCCCTTTGACAATTGATCTCTTTTGTTTCCAAGGATGGCAGCTTGAGAAATGTAGAAACGAGTTGCAATATGTGGCCTTTCTGTGGATTGTTGAACAGAATCTATTGTTGATGGTGTCCTTGGATATTTCAACATCAAGGTAATCTATCGTCGATGTTGAGAAATGATGCGTGAATTTCAAGAACTCGGTGGTGGAGTTCATGTGTGATAGTAAGTTTGAGGCATCATTTTCATTGCCTTGAAGAAGAATAAAGACGTCATCAAGGAATCGAGTGTAAATCCTAGAGTGATTCACAAATGGTTCATAGTTGAATAAGAAATTCTTCTCCCAGTAAGCCACAAACATATTTGCCACACTGCTCCCACATGGGGACCCCATGGCTATGCCTTTCTTTTGCAGAAAGTAGTCACCATCAAATATAAAGAAATTAGAGGACAGTACTATATCCAAAAGTACTGTAACTAAATAAATGTCGTTATTACATGCTCCACAGTCCTTCAGCATGAGTTCGATCCATTCAATAGCCACATCATGTGGTATTGATGTGTACAGATCGACTACGTCGATTGTTAAAAAATTGTAACTAGGATCAAAATCGATATCATTGATCGAGCTGAGAAAAGACCAGGAGTCTTTGCAAATTTGAGGGATGTTCTTAAGGTATTTGCTGATGATGCTTTCAATGAGTCTTGCACACGGATGGGTGATTGAATTTCTGCCATCAACCAGGGCTCTCATTGGTGGATCTGAAAGGTTCTTATGCATTTTAGGGATCCCAAACATGACAGGTACCTTCGGATATGAAATGTCAATGAAGTTGTACATGTCAATATTGATTCTTCCCTCCAGGTAGAGATCCCTAAAATAACCCTTGATCCTATTGTAACTTGTGTTTAACTCGTTCAAGGATGAGTTGACATAAGCTGGTGTATCAAGTACTAAAGCCATCCTTCTATTGTATTCAGTGTTGTCAAAGATCACCAAGCCACCACCCTTGTCCGGTTTGGTAACCCTTACTGCAGAGTTACTAATTTTATTTAAAGCCATGAATTGGTCTGGGGAAATATTTTTACAAAATCTGTCAATTCCCCTAGCAGCCTGTAGTTGCCTAAAATCCAATTCACAAGCCTTTTCAAATATACACAAACCAGGATGTAGGGGAGGGTTGAAGGTGCTTGGTAGTTTCAGGCCAGTGGTAGAACCAGGCAATTCATTGTTGAAGAAGATATTCAGGTTAAGTTTACGCACAAACAGCTTCAAGTCCATTATTGTTTTAGCTAACCTGAAGCCGTTGTCAGGTACAAATTTTACCCTTTTGATAGTAATTCAGTTAATTCTTGATCAACTACAACTTCAGAGAAGTTGTAAATGAAGAAATCGCCTTTTTTATTTGAATGAACTATCGGGTACACCACGTTGCTAGTGGGCTCAGTTTGTTTGGAAATTCCAACCTCTACAAGTGAATGATTTAGTTCTTGTGTTTGTTCCTCTGGAATCGGTTGTTTTTCCCTAAAAAAGGCTTTTGGTTACCATTCTTGTTTTTATTATTGTTGAAGGATTTAATTCTTTTACTTCTCCGAGGTCCCTGCCCACTCGAAGTGTTACCTTGGTCATTGTCAGAATTGTTTTGAATAACACTATCTTCTTCCCTGTCTTCACTATGAAAACAAGCCTGTTCTGGTTCATCATGTCTAACCACACTGCTCAATTTTCTAGCCAGATTGGGGTAGGCTGATTTGTTTTGATAAGCATGCCTGTCCCTCTCAAGTTTCTTCACTTTGTTCCCTTTTAGTTTGATTAGCATTGAATCGATACTTGTAAAAGATCGATGGTATTCAAATTTATACCTATAAAAATTATTGTCAGATTTAATGATATTGTCTAAAGCAGAGGCTTCATCCAAAAGTACAGCAATATGCTTAGAATAGTTTTTGATCATCAAATCAAGCAATTCGGCGCCTTGTTTGTTAAATAAGGCTTCTAATTCTGAAAGAAAAGCAGCATCAGTAAATAAGCCTGTTGGCGTGAAGGAACTTCGGAGCCCTTTAGGTACAACCCCTTCCTTCATACACTGCTGGAAGTATGCCACTTCTAATTGCAGTTTTTTAATTTTTAACATTAGGTTGTCTAAAGATTTTAAGTTATTTGTAATGTTGTCAAACAAATTACCTTGTCCCAGAAGTGGATTGGCGATGCGCCCAAATTTGAGGAGTTGCTAAACTCAAACGCCGCAGCGTTGTTTGCCCATTCGGCTAGGGAGGGCATCCCAATGAGCGATTCCGTCTCCCCATTCAAGACCTGATTACCAGGTGTTGCTCCGTTGATGGAACGTGTAGGCACCATACTATTGGTGCTTCTTTTGTTCATATTTATTTCAGCATTACCAGAAAGTTGCAGTGAGCCGTTGTTGCTTCCCTCATACCGGCTCAAACCTTCATTTCCCCTTGAGCCGGTATGAGGGAAGCAACAACGGCTCACTGCAACTTTCTGGTAATGCTGAAATAAATATGAACAAAAGAAGCACCAATAATGGTGCCTACGTTCCATCGAGCAACACCATCGAGTAATCAGGGAATCAGATAAGCTCGCCATTGGGATGCCCTCTAACGAAGACAATGAACGCTGGCTTTTAACAACTCCTCAAATTTGGGCTGACTAACGCGCGATTCCCAGGGGCTGGAAATTTGTTTGACAACATTACAAATAACTTAAAATCTTTAGACAACTAATGTTAAAAGGTAAAAACTGCAAAGTGGCATACTTCAGCGTGTATGAAGAAGGTTGTAAAGGGCTCGGTTCCTTCCGCCAACGAGCATTACTGATGCTTTTCTTTCAGAATGAAGCCTTATTAACAAACAAAGCGCCAACGATTTGATGATCAAAACTATTCTAAGCATATTGCTGGATGAACTGCTTTAGATATCATTAAATCTGACAATATTTAGGTATGAAATTGAATACCATCGATCTTTACAGTCGATTCAATGCTAATCAAGCAAAGGAACAAAGTGAAGAAACGAGAGGACAGGCATGTATCAAAACAAAATCGCCACTAATCTGGCTGAAAAGTGAGCAGTATGGACATGATGAACAGAACTGGCTTGTTTTCATAGTGAACGGAAAGATACGAATATTCAAAACAATTCTGACGCAAATGACGGGAATGTTGAGTTCGAAAAGGTAATTAAATCGCTCAACAATAATAAAACAGAATAACCAAAAGCGGCACACAAAGGAACAAACTAAATCATTCGCTTGGCCAATTTCAAACAAACTGACGCTTAACCAACGTGTTCCGATAGTTCATTCAAATAAAAGGCGTTTTCATTGCAACTTCTCTGAAGTTAACAGTTGATCAGAGTAACTGAATTACTATCGCATAAAGGTTACCTGACGCGACGGCTTCACAGCTAAAACGCAATGGACTTGAAGCGTCGTGAAACCTGATATATTCGGCAATGTTTGCCTGGTTCACCACTGGCCTGGGCTACCAGCGCCTTCAACCCTCCCATCCTGGTTTGTATGTTGAAAGGCTTGTGAATTGGTTTCAGGCAACTAAGGCTGCTGACGATTGTAAAATATTTCCCAGACGAATATCAATAGGCACAAATAAAATTAGTAACTCTGCAGTAAACGGACAAGTGATGACTGATCTTTGACGGCAACACTGAATACAATGAAGGATGGCTACCGCGATACGCCGGCTTATGTCGGCTCATCCTTGAGCAGTTACAATTAACCAGGATCAAGGTTATTTAGGGATCTCTGCCTGGAGAAGAATCGGCTGACATGTACAACTTCATTGACATTTCGGTTGGGTACCTGTCATGTTTGGGATCTAAAATCATAAAACTGCTTCGAATCCGCAATGAGCCCTGATTGATGGCGAAATTAATCGCCATCGTGCTCATTGGCATCATCGGCAAATACCTTAAGAACATCCTCAAATTTGCAAAGACTCCTGTCTTTCTCGGCTCGATCGATGATGTTACGATCTGATTACGGCGAGTTCGTCTGTACATCAATGCCTTGATGACTTTGAATGGATCGGAACTTTCATGCTGAAGAACTGAGCATGTAATAACGACATTTATTAGTTACGGTACTTTGGATATAGTACTGTCCTCTAATTTCTTTATATTTGATGGTGACTCTGCAAAAAGAAAGGCATAACCATGGGGTGAGATGTGGTTATGCAAATATGTTTGTGGCACGGAGAAGATTTCTTATTCGGCTATGAACCATTTGTGAATCGCTCTAGAACACTCCATTCCGATGGCGTCTTTATTCTTCTTCAAGGCAATGAAAATGATGCCTCAAGCTTACTATCGCACATGAACTCCACCACCGGTTCTTGAAATTCGCATCATTTCAACATCGACGAGATTACCTTGATGTTGAAATATCAGGACACCATCGGCAATGGGTTCTGTTCAACAATCACAGGCCACATGTACCGCAACTCGTTCTACATTTCTCCAGCTGCCATCGCAGAAGCACAAAGAGATCGTTGTCAAAGGGCGGCTTGTGAGGGCTGAAACGTATGTAGCACTCCGGCTTAGCAGGAATGCTCACTTCTGGGACATGTTTGGCGGCAGATGACACCAGGAACAATCCTGACCTGACGAAAGTGTCATCGAAGAAGGTTTTACTTTACTTCAAGCTAAGGTGCGTAACTGAGGTGAACGCCACTCAATTTAATGACAATCCTCTTCGAGGCTAACAATATGGCAACCCTCTTCAATCATTGTGACACCAATTCTCTAGCCTTTGTCTCCATTTAATACAGTCGGGTCTTCTTTGTTCCGTAATCGCAGAACTGGTATTTTATTACTGCGGCTGACTCCTGTTCACCTTCAAAAAGGTTCCAGCGAAGGATTTGCTACAAAATCATTCAACAGGCTTCATGTCCAGATAAAAGGCACTTTTCTGTGGTTGTTGCAAATGGTGGCATTTAAGAATAGTGGTAATAAAGAAGTACACCGTGTCATAAAATCAGTTGCAACACTAAATCCATTGTGATATAGCCTTTTGTGAATGCTGTAATGCATTCTATGTTGGTAAGACTGACGTCGGTTCGGGAACGCGCCAACATTTGCGCCATCAGGAACAACAAGACTGACAATGCCCTTTCAAAACACATATGGGACAATCATGCCACAGTTTTAAATTCATGGGCATAGACCAGGTTCAGGCACTACTGTTAGAAACCGTGAATTAGAATGGCAGTTACAACTAGATGCCTTCTCATGCCGGTTTAACGACAGCTGTAATATAGCCTGTATGTTAAAATACGGGAGTTACCTAAGGCCAAACTTGTAGTTAATACAATACTTTAAGACATCATATTAAGCAAAGTAATGCTCCAACATTAGCGACGTAGTGTGATACCAATTTTTCTTCATCTTATATTCGGTATGGGGTTAGATGATGAGATGGTAAGGGGCACTGGTATGGGGTTAGATGATGAGATGGTGAGGGGCACTGGTATGGGGTTAGATGATGAGATGGTAAGGGGCACTTAGGGTGCCTAAAATATAGCCAACTCTCATACTATATGTAAAAAAGCATGTGCACACGAAACAAAAGTGCAAGATGTTTCTGGATAGGAGAAAACTCAACTTAAACCAAAATGTCTTTCGCAGAAATAAATTTTGTAGGAGAAATTTATTGAAACTTACCTGAAGAAATGTTATTTGCATTCAAAGCATTTGCTGCATGCATTAGATCAGTTCTTTCTAGACATGAAACTCTGTTAAAAAAGCTAATTTGTGAGGACTTGACTTTGGGTACTATTTTTGAGAAGGTGTAAAGAATTGCATTTCTGGACAGCAGTCATAGGGGTGCTTCATAGGGTTTTATTTGTTTACCATAAAGTATAAATTTTATTCAACTGCAAGTGTATTGCACTTTTTACAAGCTGATTTTGTGACAACAATTCTGCAATATTTGCAGTTGAATGCTGTCTGTACTAAAACCGATGCTTTTTTTTTTTTTTTTTTTTACTTACGTGTGTGCTGTTTATTTTATTCATAACTCAAAATTCATTTTGTTTACTATATTCAATATAGTTCTGCAATAGTTTTTGTAATGTTGATTTCTTAACTTATGTGGGTGTTGTCTGGCCATCAATATTCATGACAGTACTTTTGGCACAGAAATGAATATTCAAACAGCTGCTACAGGGAGGCGTGGCTGGGGCAGGATTTGATACTGCACATCCTGCGAAGTACTACACTGATAGAATGCCTTCTTTTTTTACACAGTGTATATGATGGGTTCCTATTAGATGACTGAAGACGCATTCTATCGAATGCATCTTGGTCAAACTTAAAACAACAAAAAGGCAAAATAGCTAACAGGCTTTTAAGCGAATTCTTTCCCAGGAAAAGAATTCACTTGGCTGCTTCCGTTATTTTGCCATTTTCTGCACTGTAGTGCGATCTCGGAGTTGGTATATTTAAGTAGGGGGGTGTTTGGAACAGCAATTTTTTTTCCTTAGAAAAAAGTCGCTGTTCTGAACTTTCGAGATTGTAAGCTTTTGCTTACATGGGGGTCGATTATTCATCGTTCGCTTTTTTAAGCATTCAATGATATAATATAGACCCTATATGGCAATACAGAAGGAGAAGTGTTTTGTCAGTTTTAAGGGTTTTAGTAATTTTTGTTTCATTTGTGTAGTCACAGCTGCATGATACATTAGCGACCGAACTTTTTACTTTAGTTATACTGGATTTACAAAGTGCATGCTGGTTGGATTGGCCAATCAGTGTGCATGTTTCTCATCTATGCCGAGAAGCCATTGTATAATATCCATTATCACTAAAGTTTGATCATATTTGATTTTTCTGTAAAAAGAAAATCATTGGTGTCTTTTATATAGCTACAACTGTACTGTAAAAGTGGTTTAAACTGTTCCTCTAAATACTTTGATATAGCAGTCATCACCCATTTACTACCAGCTACAATGGGTCTCATAGGTGGCACATTAGTATTCTTGCATATTTTAGGCAAGCCATGCATAATAGGTAGAGATAATTATAAATTTCAGGTGTTGTTGAACTTTCCATCAACAAGTCATATAAGAAATCATTTACATTATATATCACATCATTAACTAGAGCTTTGTTAGCATTCTTAAATGTATTGACATCTAGTAATATATTATAAATGCATTCTTTATAAGATGCAGCATCCATAATTACTTTACCCTATTTATCTGATTGTTTTATTATTATATCTTTACAGGAGCAAAGCTTGGGTAAAGCTTCCTTTTCATTATAAATAAGGTTATAAAGCCTATCACTCATATTACCTTTAAAATACAGTTCATATATATCTCATTTACACATATTTAGAAAAGCTCTAGTTGTTGGCTTATTTGTAGGAATAAACACGCTAGTTCTTTTTAAACTCATTAGAGCAGTTTGAGCGTTATTTTTATATAAAAGTTTTAAATCAATGTTTCTAGCAAACGGTCTAAGCTCCGTTAATGACTCACCAACATTGCCTTCATTCAAAGGAATGACTGATATCCCTTTACTTAATAAAGCTAATTCCACATAGGTAAGCTCATGTTTAAGTAAATTAAGAAAATTATTGATAGTTATTTCTCCACTTTGCTTCTGGTCATCGGTCCTACCTTCATGAAGGTCAGTCCCATTGATGTAGGTGTGGGTAATCCAGAACACTGTGGGTTTTGATATTTCCTTCTGGTTTTGCTCCTTTCTCTTGATTCTTCTTTAACTATTATGGGATGCTGAAGATGGAACTTACACAGTCCTAAAAAACTACTTGAAGTTCCTTCTTCATTTGCTGCTGTAACATTTTTACTCAGTGGAGATTTATTAAAGCCACTACCCTAGCTGTTAACATTTACACATCCTTCCATATTAGAAATAATATCGAAGCTTGTCTAAATCTCAAACAGCTTCACTCCATTTTCAGTCTCGGTATTGTTATTAACAGATAATAGTTCATGTGAAGAGCCAGAGACTACACAGAGAGTCATCGATTACAATGGATCAGCTGTAGCTTTTGTGGACGCTGATGTCACTTGTCTGGCTTGAATTGGCAAATAGAAAATATGACTATTTTTAAAGTCATTTAAATCACGGAGAATTTTATGTTTAAGGCTATTAATTTTAAATCAAGTGCTTTCAATTTATCCAACATTAAACTATATTCAATAATTATAAGATGGAATTTACAGGAGTTAACAATGGCATCTTTCAAAGTCACAATTTCAGCCAATAATTCACATTCAACTTTTGAGGAAAAAACTCATTCCTAAGTGGATATAATCAGGGCTTAATTTTAAATTTAATTCTTGCCATTTGTGGAGGACTTCAGGGTATTTATTACCATATGTTTTCATTTTGGTAATTCTAATCCCCCCTCGATGCAATATACAACTACAAGTACTCACAAAAGCTAAAACGTTGCCATTGTAATTTTTATATTGCTCAACTTTTAAAGAAAGTCTACAAATGTTCTCAAATAATCCCTTTATCTTTCTCATTACGTATGGTAGTAGTGGTAGAATTTCAAGCAAACATTTCCATATTCTCACACAATAATAGCAGAGGATTGTTACTAACCATATAATAATTTTGTAGTTTCTGCAGCATGCCTGCAGCAAGTGCAACATCAGAACGATTAACAAGAAAATCTAGGGCTGTGACTCCATAAGGCTGGAATAGTAAAAATGACCTTCCAAATGAGACAAGTTAATCAAACAGACAAAAACACAACACCGTCTGGAAGATGAAGTGTTCCACAGGAAAAGCCAAAATCCACAATAGTAAAAACCAGGAACACACTGTCAAAAATTTATTAAAATACAATATGATACAGCAGCAAAGCTTTTGAGCAAGGTTCTTTATCAATGCATAAAAAAATATATAGTTGCAACTCTATTTTCATAATTATATAAAACAACCAGCCTATCATAAAACAACTAAAACTCACATGTTAAATATTTAAATACAATCTATATATTTTTTAAAATACCATTTATATATTACATCAAATCTTCTCTAGCCCCAATACTATTTGGTCACTAGCATTCCAGTAGTGTGCTTCAGATGTATCCTTCAAAACCCCCAGAATCACCCATGCATATATCGCTAGTGCCATACAGTACCTAGATACAAGTGGTAGTTTCCACTCACAAAGAACTGTGTGACTGCACACCTAGCAAGAAAAAGGGAAAATTATATTACAAAACCCTCTTAAATTAGAAGACTACAGTTTTATGGGTTTACTATCCTCCTGTTATTTTATAACTTGCTGGCTTATCTATTTGCACAGGACAGCTCACTACTGGGGCCTCTCGTTCATTAATGGCTTCTCTCTAACCTATTGAGTTTAATCAACTGTTTCAGCTGCTATCCAGGAATTTGCTTCCACAGTCACAGCCCAGTCTCCTATTTTCTTCACTTACTTTTTTGTTTTTCTCCAAAATACCCTGCTTAGGTCTATAATATTCAACTAAAGTAGATTAGCAAGAAATATTTCATGTACCTGACCTGATAAGTGAATGATTGTTTCTGGGACAATAGCATCCATGGCTCATCCATGTACCTGACTTGATAAGTGAATGATTGATTGTTTCTGGGACACTATCATCCATGGCTCATCCTGCACTATTCCATCCTTGCTTCACTTGGGCTCCATTCCACTCATCTTCTCTACCCCTATTCCCACCCACCCCTGACTGTCATACATTTACCTCTATCTGGATGACACCTAATTCCACAGGCAGCCAATAGAATTCTCAGCCTAATCTTTACCTAGACAATAGTTTCAACATACTCTAACACATATTTATACTTCTTATTACTACTATTTCTGACTCAAACTAGTACTACTGCTCACATCCCTAACTATAGTTATATAACTCTTATTAATGGGTATTCCAAAATAAATGCTTCATTCAACCTACAAATTCAGATATAGTCCTGGTCATTCCAACTTTAACATTAACCATGACAAATACTTTAATATGCACTTTCACCCTCACCATACTAACCATAACTGCCCACCTAACATCCTACCATGTTAACACAATTTACCCCCTTACCCACCACAAAGCTACTTTTACTCTATCAATACCATCCAAGTTCATTCACTTTCCAATCTCATTATCTATCACAAATATTACAAAAGCCTACTTATTCACATATAAAGCAACCTATCTGACACCAAACTCCAAAGTTTCTCTTTTTAAAGAACATAAATACATATCGAAATTACTACATATTCTGGTTACTGTTGCCTTTAGGCTCTTACTTAGTGGTGATATACAGCCCAATCCTGGACCAAACAGAACCCATATAGCACCCCAACAACTACAACACCTACTCAATCTATACCATAAAGGCTCAAACATATAATTCCTCAATCTAAACTTTAGAAGCATAGTAAACAAAGTCCAAGAACTTCATGCTACATTATTCCACTACTCTCCTGATATAGCTGCCTTCACTGAGACTTGGCTTAAGCCCTATATATCTGACAGTGAAATAACCACACCTGGATATAGTCTGTTTATGGTGGATAGGAAACAAAGAAAAGGTGGAGGTGTAGCTATAATGTATAAGCATAGCCTCTCATTAATAGCAGTGAACTTGAACATACCCAACATAGGAAGTATTGATATCTTATCAACCAAGCTCCTACTTAACCAAAATAAATTCATTACCATTATAGTCAACTACATCCCATCTGGCAATAATGTTCCAATTATTGAGCATATTCTACAAACCATAGCCAGCACCATACATCATAAAACTATCATTATGGGAGACTTCAGTGTTGACTGGTCCTCCTGTAATTCACCCACATCTAAAACTTATCCAGGGACCCACCAGAATAGACAAAAAAAATATCAAAGAAACAAACTACACTTGATTGGCTGTTAAACAATAAACCTGATCTCTACCAATACTGTGGCTGCCTGCCTGACAGTCCTAGTGATCATATGCCTACCTATTATGGCAACATTCTACTCTCATTAAACACAAGATGCTTCGCTAGATATATAGTAAGAAAAACTTTATCCCACAAGACTTTATACTGACTCTAAAAAACTGTAATTCAACCATCACGAAATATATACCTGTTGATACTGCTGTAGAATATTTCAATAATACCTTTCTCAATATTCTTAACAGACTAGCACCCCAAGTACAATATGCTGTCAATCTAACTATACGCCATGGCTCTGCAATGACACTGGGACCCTACAAAAAGAAAGAGAAAAGATGTGTTATTTATGGAATTCTTGTGCAACTCATAATCATTGTCATGCATTCCAACAACTTAGAAATAAAACCAAATGTCATATTAACCTAGACAAGAAGAACTACTACAATAACTTACAGCTAAAGTATCAATATAACCCCCCCCCAAAAATTTTGGAAGACAATTAAATCCATTCTTCACCCAGGCAAAACACCAACCCCCCAATATTCCAAATACCTCTAATACCATTGCAGATGAATTCAACAAGTTCTTCATAGAATGTATACTGCCTCTGATTAACAACAAAAAACACAAGTTTCCTACCAATCTCAATCTCCCTAATCCAGACAGTTCGTTATTCTCATTTTAACCTATACCCACAAAAACTAGAGAAAAACTACTAAAGAAACTCACCTATCACCATCGCAGCTGATAACCTACCTGTAGAATACTTACAAATACTAGCAGAAGCCATATCCTACCCTGTATCAATTTTAATCGACAGCTCTATCAAAGAACAATATGTCCCCAAACTGTGGATAATAGCCCATGTTATCCCTATTCACAAGGGTGGCAGTTTATCAGAGCTCACTAACTACAGACTTATTGCCATTTTACCCCCTCTATCTAAAATTCTCAAAATTTGTATTCATGCTCAACTCCTTCACCATCTCATGTCCAATAACCTTCTTACCAACTACCAACATGGTTTCAGACCCCATAATAGCACTACTACTGCTCTCCTTAGTTTTTCTAATGCCATCAATAAACTCCATAAAGACAGTAAAATTGCCTCTGCAGTCTTTCTTGACATGTCCAAGGCTTTTGATACGGTCTCACACCACAAAATATTAAATGTTCTTTCTAACCTGAACTTACATCCTTCTGCTGTCATGTTGTTCCAAAGTTACCTAAAAGAATATCGATAAGCATTTTTTATGGCAGCATAATCTCTCCACCTTTCTCCCAGTCACACTAGGGTACCACAAGGATCAATTACTGGCCAACTTCTATTCATCATTTTCACTACTGATTTAAACACTGCCAGTCCACTATCTACTATCATCCACTATGCTGATGACTCTACCCTTGTATGCTATGCTCCAACACTCCAACTCTAGCAAATCACACAAAAGTCCTTCTCTGAAATACAATCTTGGTTATTAGAATCACAGCTCATACTCAACTCAAATAAAACCAAACTTATGGTCTTCCAACCCTAAAGAGCCTCCCCTTGTACCAATGTCTTCATCACTGCCAGTAATAAGACTACATTCACTCCTGACACTCAAACCAAACTGTTAGGTACCCTTGACAACAACCTAAGATTTGACCTTCATATCTGACAAACTATCAAGAAAGTCAACAAAAAATGGGTACTTAATATAGAAACAAAAGATTTCTAACCAACACATCTTGGATAGCTATTGCCAGAACTCATCTTATACCAGCACGCCTATATGCTTGTCCAATCCTTATTATTCTCAAAAAAAAAAAAAAACAGATCTAAAGAAACTAGAGCAATGTTACAATAAAATAACCAAGTTTGCCTCTAACTCTCACAATCATATTCATCACTGTGATATATTACAAAAAGTGTCCCGGCTTGAACTCTCACATCTTCTTTTGTACAAACAAATAACCATGGTTCACAATATAATTTATCAGGCTGTAAAGACACCTGCACTGCAAAACATTTTCTAACCTTATTCAACCAGCTGTCCCTCAGATCATCTAATTCATGTTTACTACAAGTAACCGAATCGAAAAACTCTGCTGGTGATTCCCTATACTCCCAGCATGTAGCAAGAAGTTGGAACTCTCTTCCATTAAACATTAGGACAACTACTAATTGCAAAGTGTTCAAAAGATTGCTTAGAAACTTCCTTGCTGACTAGTGTAGCAAAAAACCTTCCCAAGTATAAAACTCTCTGTAATATGGACTATAAATTTATCAGCTTGTCATTTGTAATTAACTTAACTATCCACTAAGTTTATTGTTAAAATCAAATATGTTTTTTGAGCTTGTTATTACTGGTATGTATTATATTATATTGTATTTTATGTATGTAACAACTGTAATTTCTCTGTATTGTTTTTGTATTTTTATATGTGGAGCTTTTCTCCCCGGGCGTCCAGCTGGGAATCCCAAGACTTTCAGACTTTATATATATATATATATATATATATATATATATATATATATATATATATATATATATATATATATATATATATATATATACATATGTAGATAGATGTATATAAACACACACACATACATGCACAGCCTGAGTCATACTGTTAAAGCCTACTTCATCTAATGTACTGGGCCTGAATGTGTAATAGGTATTGAAACCCTGCACTATTAGAGTGATCTGACTAGTCATGAGCCAGGTTTTGCTAACACGGCATGAATCATTGATTTCCAGGGTTAGGACTGTTCAGGGAAGTAGAGTTTTTTTTCTTGTTGAAGCTCCTACTGTTGACTAGAAATATCTTGATGTTATCCAGCTTTCATTGTATTTGTTTATTAGCACTTTTGTACTAGGATTGTCTGTTTGGTCTTAAGTTGCCCATGTTCAATGGAGGCTTGGGGAGTAAAGCTCTAAATATAATACATGCAAAAAAGGTACAAAAACCAGATAAGAAAAATAATGACAATAATCAACTTAAAATCAATGCATCTAGAATTGTGGCTGGGTAGAGGGAAAGTGATGTGATGTGAAAGGAGATAA
Organism: Protopterus annectens; assembly: GCF_019279795.1. Taxonomy (NCBI): domain Eukaryota; kingdom Metazoa; phylum Chordata; order Ceratodontiformes; family Protopteridae; genus Protopterus; species Protopterus annectens. The sequence continues at coordinate 230,521,011 of NC_056726.1, read as the reverse complement.
AATAATCATGGAGAGAAATGGCAAAGTAGTGGGCAGGAAATACCGAAGGGGGAATAACAAGGTGGAATGAAAGCAAAATTGCGGGAAGAGAAGAATAGTTAGTGTTAAGGAAAGGAGAGAGTAAAGTAAACAGTTTGAGGGAAAAGAGTTATAGAGATATAGATTGTTGATATGATATATCAGTACTGTATCTTTAGAAAAGGTGAGGGCAAAGCTTTGAATACACTATGTGGATTGATAGGACTTTTTTCTCTAGTCATGAGCTGAGCAGGAACACAGATATGTGCTCATTAGGCATTGTTTTAATGGATACTTGAAGGGTTTGACCAGAAGTATTTATTTAAGAGCAACTGGGTTTAAGGTCTTGATTTTAGCAATGTAGGAGGAACAGAGGCAGACAGTCACCAGAAGAATAGTTTGATTTTGTTACAAGGAGAAGCTTTTTATCTACACAATAAAGAGGCGTATTTGTTGAATAGAGCTGAATGACATGAATTAGGTTAGGACATTTTTTCAGGTATGTGAATAAGGTTATGTATGGTAAGTAGTTGAAATAGAGCCAGAGTGTGAGGCAATTCTAGGCTGTTTAGCTGCTGCCATGCTACACAGTGGCAAGATCTGTATGTCACATTAGCAACAAATTTGTCTACTTTTTTTACCATAACTGAAGGAGATTGTTCTGAGTTGTCTGCAGATTAATGAGAATAGGAGATTTATAGAGGTGAGCTGGAAGGTGTAAAGGTGAAGCAGTGTATTTTGTATCATAGTCTGTTAGGTATAGTTTTAACTCTTAGAAGGATCTAATTTTTTTATGAGATTTTTTTATTACATATTTTACATGATAATCTAATTTCTAGCTGTCATTAACTATTTCACCTATTAGCTTAGTGCTGGTTACTAATTTAATGTTTTAATGTTGTTTGTGTAGGTTAGAGTGAAGAGGGATTTGTGTGCAGAGTTGTTCTGGGGAAAATAAGGTAACCCTGGATGTTTTGGGAGTTTAAGAAGTTGGGAATCAGATTGCCATGTTTTTTTTTTTTGTATTTTAAGAAGCACAGATCAGTTGTCTGTAAGAAAAGGTAACTAGTAAACAAACTCTTTTGTTTTTTGCCAACTTTAGAAGACTAACTTTGCCTAGAATAGTTACTATGGGGGTTGACAAGGGTTTAGTCAATATGTGAAAGCATTGTGGAGATATGTGCAGCCCATAACTGGCAAAGCAGATAGAACTGTCTACCACCTCCTGCCAGGCTTGCTTCCACTTAGTAATGACACCAGAAGCTAAGCCAATAACTGAAGTCAATATATTTTTTTGTTTTAGAGTGGCATCATTCTTGGTTATGGTAGAATGCTGCTCATAGCTAGGCTCATACCTGTCTTTGACACATATTCTGAGAAATCCATGATAGCTGTCTTTATATAGGCTGGAGGGGAAGGTCTGAAGTCATTTTCTGCCACATGCACTAAGTCTGTGTCATATGTGTTCTTGTCTGGAGGGACTTGAATGCATGACTAATGTGGTAATCCCTGAACCTGACAGGCAAATGACCCTAATGTACTCCTTACTCCGCTTGGTGAGTGGTGGATTGGTGAGACTCATTATGGACTCACCTCTGACAAGGTTATTGGAAAGCCTGGAGGTTTGCTAAACTGGCTTTTTAATTGAGTCAGTGTGACTCCTAAATATGAGTTTCAGTGTGGATGCTGTCTGTGTTGTGTGTTTGTGAGGTTAATGAGGATACATGTTTTTTAGGTTACATTTAGCAGGTCTTCAAGGTTTAGGCAGGCTTCTTTTATGAGCCTCTGCATACTTAACTCTTTGCGTTTGGCCCGAGCTGTGTATGACGGGTTTAGCATGTTGCTGTGTAATACTGACAACTTGCATGCCATCCGTTGTGATACTGTATAAGAACTTTGCTCCCAACATTATTTAAGTGCATCTCACATACTGAGTTAAAGTACTAAGTGGTTGTCAGTAAAATGAGACAATTGTTACATTGTCTCATGATGGCCATTTCAAAAAAGGCTGGCTGTAAAAATGGTGGAAAGTGCAAATTTATGGTTTCAGCTCAACGTGGGCTGAACTGGAAGTAGCATGTTTGAATTTTGGAGTTAATAAGTAGATGTGCTATCTGCCAGGTAGTGGCGGTAATGCTGGTTTCAACAAAGCTGCATGCAACTAGGAATCAATGATCCTTTGTTACTTATCTCACCAGAAGCAAAAGAGTAAAACTAATCCCAAGCCACTTCATGAGTAGTAGTAGTATGAAGCCAGATGCCAGGTTCAGTAAACTTGCTTTAGTCTTTTCTTGCTAGAAATCCTAGATAAAATCTATAGCAGCGGCTAGATACAACATAAAGAAAAGCTGTTCAAAGGCCCTGAAGTGATTATTACTAAAAGCATAGCCAGACCACAAAGTGAAGTGCGATACACACTGCTGAATCATAGACTAGCAGGATTCAATGCCCTCCTCCTCCTTATGTCACCAGGGGCAAAGTAGTAGCATTGACCCCAGGCTGACTCCTTAGAAATAACATTCAGGATTTCCAGTGACTGGTAATCTGGAGGAAGGCAAGGAACTAATGTCATTCTGCTCCTTTTTCTCACCAATATCAAAGAAGAAGCACAAATCCCAAGCCAATTCCTCAGAAGTACTTCTAAGACTCACCCTAATGTCCCAGATGTTACAGATGGCAAAAGCAAGATGGAAAAAAGAGATAAATACCCTGAATATTGCATTGTGCACTAAGTGAATGAAGTTACATGTAATGGAGGCAAACACAAGCCTATCTAAGGGGAGAGCCTTCCCAGATTGAGCTTTCAGTGCCTAGTAGAATGAGAAGATGAAATGAGACTGGAAGGATATTCCAAAGGCAAATTTACAGTAGGAGTGGGCAACTCAGAAGCAATCCAGTGCACTTACATGACTGCAGTAAGTCTCACAGCATTTGCGGCTAAATCTGAATACTGTTAAATACCATAAATTAGACAACCTGCTTCTCAATTCCTCCCACTAATTAGCTATATTTATTTATTTCAATTTGTTGACTGGTTAGGTGAGCTGATGAAAAATGATTCTTTTCAGCCATGACAACAGGGGCATTTTAAGATACATAGTCAAAAAGATTATATAATAAAAGTAAATTGCATATTAAATTAATCAGGGAATACAGAAAATTTCCAGGATGAAATATTGAAGAAGTAAGGCAATATATACAATGTACACAAGATGAATGAGTTTAGCTATATGCACTTTTATTGACTACTGGTCTGTACAGATATTAACATGCAAAACCATTGCAAAAATAAGTTAATATATACAATATTTACATAAGATGAATTAATTGAGTTATATACACTGATTTAATGAGGTTCTATTTCTTAACCAGCATCTCAAAAGCATTTGCATTTAAACTTATTGACTAGGTAGGATTTTTATGCTTTTTTAATTACTTTATCAACACACTTCATATCATTAGTAGATAGTTCGAAAATGCATGCCTTACTCTTAAAAAGGCTTCCTCACCAACTGCTAGCTTGAATCTAGATCTGGAAAGAGGAAGAGGTTTTTCTTGGATATTCCTAAGGGAGTAGTTTGGGTCTCTCAGGGGTAATTTCCTTTTGATAGGTGGGTACAATCCTGTTTTAAGAACTTTAATGAATAGAGCACCAAGAAAAAGAGTGGCTCTACTTGGAAGTGGTAGCCAATGCATCTCAGGAACTACATCATGATGGTGTTTTCTTTGGTCAGCTAAAAGAACAAATTTACAAATGTTTAGCTCTACTCTCTGTAGTTTGTGGCAGTTATAGGAGGGGTGCATTCTGACTTGAGGTACAGCTTATTCAGGTTCAGGAAAAAGAACATTTTTGGGAATAAATTTCTTAGGTGGGGGTTAGACTTAACTACTTGTGGTTATATAGTACCAGATTTAAACTTTTTTGCATGAACTAGTCCTTGCTATATACTGCAATAAATTAATTTATTAATGCCATACTTCTACTGTTAATCATACTTATAAGAATAAAATAACCACAGTGCAGAAAGCAAGTACTGCACATGATGAATCCTTCTGCTGTCTAATCCCATTATTTATCCTATTTTCCATGATTACTACCCTAACATGGCTGGAGAGGAAATTCAAAAGACTGTATTTTGTATATTACTTCTACAAAAGTATTCAGTTTCTACCCATTCTTACTAAGTGAACAGACAATTTTGTTAATATGTATATATGAATATTTAATTTTGCAGGTTAGATCCAGAAAGGGTAAATGTTGGCAAACCTAACACCATTAATCACTTCCTGAAATGTAACAATTTCATAAAAAATGTGAAATCTGAGGAGCTTGAAATGGAGAAAAGCATAAAAGTACATAGTTTTATGTACTGCATCCAAGTTACATGATTAATGCTTACTTTTTGGAGCTGTTGCTGTTGTTTCTTATGCCAGGTCGACTATGCTATACTCAGCAAAGAGTATTTTTTGCTATATTAAATGAACTCCACTGACAAAGCTATTCATCAGAACATCTCTAGCCAACATACAGACCTCAGTGATATGTCTGGCATGCAGACTGCTGTCAAGATTTCATATTGAAAAAACAAAAGGAAGCTGCTTTATGGCTGCTTATTTTAAAATACTGTGGCACACCTCCATAATGTTAAGAAATATCAGTTGAAAAATACTGAAAAATAAAGCCAGATCATAAGTGGTCTAAGCTCTCTTGACACTTTCTCCATGTGTGGGATTTTGCTCCTATATTCTCCCAATTATAATTTATTAACATGTCAGGAAAAACTGAGAAATGCAAATTGTTTTAGTAGTTTGCTTTCATATTTTTTCTGCATGATTGTATGTAGCAATATTATCAGCTTTCTCCCTCTCAAATAATTAATTCAGCATCATGTACCTAGCAGATTAATGAGAATGTATCATAATTTATATTTCTATAATTGGAGTGTATGTACATTTCTGACAGTCATATTCCACATATACTGATTGTATTTTTGATTATTTTACCACATAATATAAGACTCTTAGCTATAAAGGAGAGAGGATGAGTACTGTATACAGTTTAGGAGATTCTGTTTGGTAATGGGATTGTTTTGATGTATACAGTGATTTTATTCTTAGAATTCTATTTTTTTAGTTTTTTTCTTTATTCTGCCCTGACTTGATTTATATTATGAAGTATACCACAGAAAGCAAGGACTAATTTATGATGACCATAGAGCAAATGCAACCTTAATGTTATATAACAGCCTGGAATAATTATTTCTAGTCGGAGATACAATTTCTCAGAGAACAGACAGAGTGACAAGCTGATCTACGTTGTGGAATAATATGGAGAAGGATACTGAAATCATTATACTGGGTTAAAAATCTGATTTGACATAACCAAAGTATACTGATAAGTGCGACTTAATCATCTAATCTATGGGAATTTAGATTTAGAACTCCAGCACGCGCAAGTTAGAATTATATGCAGTAACTGCAGCTTCATTAATCTTCCTAATCCTTTCCTCTGCCTGTTTTTTCTACAAAGGTAAGCTGGGGAACACGGAGAAAATGTTAATGTTCTTATCAAGGTGTTTTGCAGGAGAAAAAAAAGTTCCTTATCAAATTTGACAGCACACTTATGACCTGAATATTATAAATTGTTCAGACATCACTTTTGCTTACATATACAAAGCTGGTATGATATGGTAGCATTATTATGATTTTAGTCTCAGAGACAAGAAATGATGGAAGGAAGGCAGAGCAGTCATACTTGTACCTCATTTCAAAGAATAGTAGACTAACATACTCTTCTGTACATGTTATTATAGGGTAAGCCAAAAGTTAATTTACAGAGTAAGTCTTAGTTTATATTTAGGATGACACTTTGTATTTTTTCATTTGTATCTTATACTGCTAAAAATTAGAGTGGTATATGATTAATTTAGGAAATAAACTGCACACTTCCTATCACTGCAATGGATTTTTTAACTATCTATAGAAATGAAATACATTCTGTGTGGAATTGTAAAGATATAGCCAGTACAAGTCATTAACAGTGTAATAACTAATTAACACTTCATTAACCATTTTATTATTGTGATGTAGAAATTCCAAACATTTAAAACTGAAGTAGTGTACAGCTAATTATTTATTAGAAATTGAGATAAGGCTGCAACATCTTAATGCTGTATCTGCCGATCAAAAATAATAAATCCTTGTTAATATTTTGATCACAAAAGTTAGAGAAAAAATGGATAAGATTTCATTCTTTTGTGTAAAACTTGACTCATAATTTTTTTCAGAAAATGATTCTGGAGGTATTACTGTTAAGGGTATCTTGCATATGTTGTGCACATGGCACAGTCAGATGCCTTCTCCATGGGTGGATAATTAACCAGCAGTAGATGGGATCATTTGGGAAATAAGAAAAAATTTGCAATTTTTTTCAAGAAGTAAATGCTAATCTTATAAGGTAAACGCATTATCCTAAAATTCATCTTCTTTCTTGTTGTTGTGTCTTTTGGCTTTTCCCGGTTAGGGGTCGCCACAGCGGAACTCCGGTCTGCTAATGATTGGCAGTAGATTTTTACGTGCCGAGTTGCCAGCCCTGACGCACAACCTTCAACGAAGGTACACACATTCACGCATGTCTCCACACAGAAGACGCTGTAACTGAGAATCGAACAGGACAACGTCTATCTGTGAGGTGACAATGCTACCGCAGCACCATGTGGCTTTGTCAAATCTCATCATAATATGAAATGCTTGACTGAGTGTATGCTGAAATGGAAAGTTAAATTTGTCAGAATGTCTGAAAAGTATATATGAGATATTAGGCTATAAAACTAACAATGGAAAACCTTTGCCTTTTCTGCTTGTTAGGAATTGTCTAGCATTAGAAAGTAAACCCAAAGTGTTGTCATTTTTCAATTGTATTTTGTATACATATACTGAATATCAGCTTGTTGTTGAAACCAAAGAGTTACTCCAGAAGTTTATCACATGTCCATTGGTAAATACTCTGGCAAACTGCCTAGCTAATATCCTGAGGTCAGACTTAAATGCTGTGCCTTGTGTCTATGAGGAAAATACCTTAACCATTATGACAGACCCACATCTTCAGTAAGTTCTTGATCAGTAGCTGTTGTAAGAAATACTGTGCTATAGTGGAAGTGTTTTCAGTGAGAGGAATTAAGTCACATATGTCTGAAGATGTCTGGAAGGGTAACAGTAGAGGATGTCTTAAGAGAGAAAAGAACTGATTTACATTTTGCGGCATTTGGGAGAAGGCCCGTGTTACTTGACCATAACTGAATATAGTAGAAGGAAATTTAAAATAGTCAGAAATGCCGGCTGGTAATGTGGCACAAAAGGCATTCATGGTATCTTCTGTATAATGATTGAAATTGGCATTTCCAATATGATAAACTCTTTGGTACACATACAAGGAAGGAGGGATCACTTTCCTTTTGGGAGCTGCTCCAGCCAGTAGAAGCAATAAATATGTTGTGTGATTCTGCTTAATGTCTGCAAGCTATAATAAAATAGATGGCGATCTCACTGGGAGCACTCAGACAAAAAATATTAATTCTTTGTGTATTTTTACATGGAACACAATGTCAACATGTCTATGAATTTATTGCAGTGAAATTAACTCAGAGTAGTTCTTCACTGAAGTAATCAGAGAGGTCAAGGAGGTCTGTATTATTTATATGACTGGGCCAAATATGCATTAAGTATGCAAATTGTAACACTGAAGTCTAGAAGGGGGTCAAGCAGCTATTGATCAGCTTACTTCCCATTGTTTAGCCTGGGGTATAGTAAGGCTGTTCAACTGCAATTGTTAATCTTGCACATGTTTTGGAATTTCCCAAATCTATATACTATAGCCAGCTGTTTGTTTTCTATCTTTTGTGTATGTTTAAATGCTGGTTATCCATATGCAGCTGCTGTTCTCTTGAAAAATCATGGCTCCTATACCATTCTTACTGACATCTACTTACAAAACAACAGTCTTCTTCCATTCTTTTTATCCTGACATGAATCAATTAATAACTCATAATATAGCAAACATTAAGGTACTAAAGATAAACTTAGATAAAGTAAAGCAAAGCTGTAAGGATTTAAACATTCAAGACATAGAACAGAAAAATGTAATGGTTAAAACTGATGCTTCCATGTTCTGATGATTTACTTTTATTAGTAAGGCTATAAGGATGTATTTCTTTACCTTGCACACATTTGTGGAATTTCCCACATCCATACCTTATTGCTAACTCCTTTTGTATCTATAAATACTGTTTACCCTTATGTACTTATTGTGTTCTCTTGTAAGATCTAAGCTCCAGTACAATTCTTACCGGCCTTGCTCTATAACTATTCCTTGTAGTGAAACTCATGCAATGCCTTTCACTCTGTACTATTTTAGATATAAGGATATGCTGATTATTTGGTTGAAAAAAATAAAAAAGGAAATGCCAGCAGTTTCACTGTTACAGAATATAATGAATAGGAATATATTTATGATGATAGATGGAAATTAGAGTTAGTTATAATGATATTGATACATTTGAGAATGCTGGAATTTTTGTTATTCCAAACTATAATTTTACCCTGTTATCTACAGGTAATATCGTGTAGTAGTGATACTTTTATATTTAATATTAAATTGTTAAGAATTTATTCTCATTGTTACTGTTACTGATTCACTAGTTTGTGATGTAGTTGAAAGAAATATTTCATTCACTAAACACTGTTTGTAAGTATCTTGCAGACACACACATACACACACACACACACACACACACACACACACACACACACACACACACACACACACACACACACACACACACACACACACACACACATTCACTCACGCATTGTGTGTCATTGTTTGCATGTGTATGCATGTGTGTGTGACAGCATGTATGTGCATGCATTTTTATGTAAGTTCAATACACAGACAATCCTGGGCTTAGTCCCAGCTGAATGGAAAATGGCCACCATTAATCCCTTACACAAAGGTGGTGCTTCTACTGACCCCGGGAACTATAGACCTATTAGACTGACTAGCCTTATCTGCAAGGTCATGGAGTGAATCATCATGGAGCTTATCAACAAAGATACAGGTATTTCCAAACAATTGACCCTATTCAGTTTGGATTTGTCAAAGGGAGATCATGCCTCTTAAACTTGATGGACTTTTCAAGACAGTAACCAAGGCTCTGGATAAGGGGAAAATCTGTGAATACAGCCTACTTAGACTTAGCCAAGGCTTTTGACACTGTCCCCCACTCTGGTATCACTGAAAACTCACCCAACTAGGTATCAACCTTTATATCATTAGATGGGTCACTAACTGGCTCACTGATAGAACACATATAGTACTGGAACCTCTACTGTTTGGAATCTATTTCTCCTAAGTACAAGAAAAACTAAAGGTCTGTGGCTAACATAGTTTGCTGATGACTGCAAACTAGAAACGGTCATAGAATCTCCATATGATGTCAACATCCTACAAGAGGGTCTTACACAAACAAACGATTGGTGCCAAAGTCATGGCCTTAAACTCAATACAAAAAATGTATTGTCATCCCATTCAAATAAAAGCAATTTTCCTGTTAACTACCATATTAATAGCAACACCCTAAGTATGCATTCACTGGTGACAGACCTTTGCACACAGGCTGCCATAGTCTTACCTTTGATCACCATGTCTCCACAGTGGTAAGAAGGGCATTCTACGTTGCTCATCTCATAAGTAAGGGCATTCCCTCTATAAATAAAAAAAAGTTATAACTTCCTTGTACTCATTTCCCATCAGGCCAATAATTGATTACAATGCCCCTTTTGGCATGTACCTTTCCAAGCACCTGCAGCAATTGGAGAAGGCACAAAGGTTCATCACAAGGAAAATTCAAGGTCTTCAGCATCTGTCCTATATGGATCATCTGAAATCACTATGACTTTATTCTGTTTCATTCAGCCTACTCAAAATCTATCTCTGCCTAGCATATAAGGCAAACTTTGACCCTGGTTTACTGGTAATGCTGCATATCTGCAAGTGAAGTGGTACACTGGTTACTCACTAGAAAGATCTTAACCTGGTATGTGACATTAATAGAACCTGTTGGAAGGACACATTTGTCTCCCAGAGGTTACCACACCTTTTGAACAGACTCCTACTTCATGTCAAACAGAGCACCTCATTGTCCCACTTGAAATGCAGTCTGGATGATTGGATGGTTAACTGTAAATTCACCCCGGAGGTTCCACCTGTGTCCCTCTTGTTCATGGGCATTAGGTGCTGATAGTGGAAATAAGGGTATAACTTGGCTAGGCTTGTAAAGGCTCTAGGACCATTAGTCTAGTAACTTTCTATGATCCAATGATCTGAATTAGAAGAATTAGGGCAATATTCATAGTACTGCGGTTGTGGTGCTGCAGTAGCGTTGTCACCTCCCAGTAAAACGTCCTGTTCGATTATCAGCTAAAGCGTCTTCTATGTGGAGACATGCATGAATGGGTGTACCTTCGTTGAAGGTTGTGCGTCAGAGCTGGCAACTTGGCACGTAAAAATATACTGCCACTCATTAGCGGACCGGTGTTCCACTGTGGCGACCCCTAACCGGGAAAAGCCGAAAGACACAACAAGGGCAGTATTCATAGTCATTGTGTAAACACATTATGGCCATCTGCACTGTCTACAAATGAGTACCACTAAGCCATGATTCATAGAGGCCACTTACATTAACATGCAATGGCCATGAAATAGCATTACCAAATGAACTCTTAATGAGATGCAAATGAGAAATGATGTAACCCAATGTATGCTAATGAAGCATTCTCTCACCTACTTTTTGATTTGATGGTCAAATTTCCATGACATCTACAGTTTCATTGTCAAAAGTGAAGTCATGCTTACTATATCGACTTTGCAATACACGATCTTTGCTGTTAGCTTACCTGTTCCATTTCTGACCTAGTAAAATTATTTAAGTTGTCCTTTCTCTGCCTTAATCCCTTGTTCTGTATCATTATTACACATAAAATGCCACAGTCATACACAAAATCATCAGTTAAACAACAATGAAATCATGCCTGCTATCCTCAGAAAAAAAACTGTTACACAAAAAAAAAAAAAAAAAAAAGCCATTCTACTATGACCATAATATGAATAAAATAACCATTTCTTAAAGTGAATTCAATAGTCTTACCTCATTTTGAACTGTTTCATAATAATTTCTAAACTTTTTACTATTTATTCTTACTTTAAAAAGCCCATGGTATCCTAAGTAATTTGCTGCAAAACTCAAACAATTCCATAGTAATATGGTACTGTTAAATGCACTAATGTAAGTTCAGGGTACATTACATGTTTTGTACGCAGTTGAGGCCCTTTAACATTTATCTGTGCTGTGTTAATACACGAACATGGATGCATGTAACTTATGTTTTTGCCATAAATAGCCATGATTATGAATATGCTTGTGCAGTTCTGTAGTCAGTGTAAATAACTTCTGTTGTCTATATTTGGATATAGACATAGCTATGCTCTTTTTGGATTGCCACTATGAAAATCTGAAACCCAGGACCTGGACATCAACTCTAGTGTTAATCATTCAACCTTTAATATGTAGTTAGGAAGTCATAAAAAATTAGTTACTAGTTTAATTTTTTGGGCATAGGACACAGTAAGGTGTGGCTGAACTGGTTACATCATATCTTAACCATTATTACACATTTCCTTACCTGCTTTCTCTACTTCGACCGGCTCACCTTTCCTCTCTTTCACAATCACTTTTTTATGACACGTTTTCCTAGTTTACAGTAGATTAAATCTTGGTCCTGATACATGCCCTCTTAATATTTACACTTAAAGAAGACTCTTATACTAGTGTTATGAATGGGTGGTATTCACTGAAGCAGAGTAGTAAAAAAGCTATGAGTGCACACATATATCATAAAAAGTGCATCCATTTCACAAATATTAAACAATGCAAACTAGCTCTTATTGAAAAGTTCACTGTTTAAATGCAAAATACACTGAATGTCTTTTTTTTTTTTTTGCAATATTCACCATCACAATGATATTTTTTTTTCTAATTTGTGAAAATGTGTGCATCCATCCAAACTGGCATATAAATATAAGCATGTATACTTGTGTATCAATTTGTATTGGAGTATTGGATTGCAAATATATTTGCAACAGATGGATGATAATCTGTCATATTCCATTTCATATTCTAGGATACTTGCCTTTAAAATACAGGATCATTCCTCAGTACTAGTTGCAACAAATTAAGATGATCTTCAAACATTGAATTGTTGATACTTAGTTTGCATATAAGTAATACATTTATTTTGTTCCTCAGGTTTTATTAATTACCATAGCAAAACTTAGCTCAGATCATATGTGGCAATTTTTCTAGCAGATATTAATTCTGTATTACTTTATTACATATATGCATTCAAACATACTAATACAAACATATAACTCCTATCAATTTTATTTTCCTCCAAACCATGCTGCAGAAGTATTTTGCAAGCCATTTACTGCAGTATATGTAAATGCTGTAAGCGTCGCTAATAATATAAATCCCTTAGCATGTGTTCGCTGGAAGTACTGGTTTCTGTTTAATTGCAATAGTCTATATTTTACATTTATTACATCATTAATAACAAATGCACTTCATCCAACACAGAGATGTGTAAACTGGCATCATCTTTAATGAAAGAAATTCCCACTGGGCATTGTCAAGTCATTGAACTATGGACAGCAGGAAGCAAACCTACCACAGTGATTCTTGACTTCATACCGAGGACCATCTGCTTTTGCAGTCATGTTTGCCACTAACACAAAATGAAAATATCTGAATACGTGAAATAACAGCTGTGTCTTTCTTGCTGTTGGAACTCATGCTAGGTTTTCTCTATGAATGCTGTATCTGAATTCTGGTGTTAATCAGATCAGGGTGGACAAAATTTCATATGTTCCAGTTTTTTGTCAGACTCATGGCTATCTTGCTGTTTGAAATTTCAAGTTAATTTTTGACTAGGCATACATTATTTTCCCCATAATCTGAATAGCATCTTTACTTATAATTTTAATACCTTTGCACTCATAGTTTGGCTCCCATCTCATTCACGTTACATGTCCTATTAAGTATAATTTTAATATCTTTGCATGCATAGATTGTCTCCCATGACTATTGCATATCATGGATCCTGGGTAATCATGCTGTTTCTTTACAAATACATTTATTGTCTTTGCACACATAGCTTGTCTCCCATGACTATTCCATGTCATGTGTCCTAGTTAATCATGCTGTGTCTTTACATATAATTGTAATACCTTTGCATACATAGCTTGGCTCTCATGATAGTTTCATGCCTCACTTCCTGAGTATCTAAAAAGCTGCCCATTTTTCTTCTTAACAGTAGCATGCTTTCATTTTATAATAATCATTTAATTTGCACTTGTATAAATGATGTGTTTTTTTCGGGATATCTTACAGACTTACATTCTAAAAAGTAAGCTAAATATGATATTTACAAATTGGGTAAATCAAATAATGGCTGATAACATTAAACACTTTAAAGGAATTTTGTAATATATATGGAGGACTTTATCCCTCTAACTATCTGAGAGTTTCACAAAATTAGGGGCACATAATTTGATTTTGTTCAGTTTTTTTTCAGCAATAAAGCACTATTCTGTCTGGTGCATTGAAAATATCATCTTCTAAACAAGTTTAACAAGTGTATATCTCCAAATTGTGGAATCTCCCCATAGTAAAATGACCTAGTAAAGAACAGGTGTAAGAATATTTCCTGGTTTAATTTCTCCCAGTCTTTTTCATTTATAATACCATAACAGGAGCAGAATTCATTCCTAAGTCAGAATATGATTACAGTTCATGAAATTAGCATTCTTTCAGTTTTTGAGTTTAGCAAAAAGTTCTGTTCTCAGCACTTGAAATGTGCCCAGAATTGCCTCCATCTAAGATTCATATGGGGTTACATGTATTCTTAATGTATCTAAGTACAACTGTAAATTCTTTTTTATTAAATCCATTGCTTCTAAGTTGCTATGCTAATGGCTGAGGGGCCCTTATAAGCCTAGCCAAATATTATGCCCTTATTCCCAAAGTCAGAAGCTATTACCTCTGTCTAGTAGGGACACAGATGGGATCCCGGGTGTGAATTTTTAACTTTCCATCCAATCATCTAGGTTACCCTTAAAACTGATCAATGAGGTGCTCTGCTTAATGTGAAGGTGGGGGCTTATTCACAAACAGGGGAGCCTCTGGGACACAAATCTGTCCTTCCAGCTATTGATATTGCAGATAAGGTGAGGTCCCTTGTGTGAGTTACCCATGTGGTGTTGGATTTGTGGATATGCAGCATTTCCAATATAGCAGGGTCAGAGATGGCCTTATATGCCAGACAGATGTCACCTCTGAGTAGTCTGTATGAAATAAAGTAGAGAGACAGGGACTTCAGTCTCACCTCCTAGGAATGATGTTTGAGACCCTGAATTTTCCTAGCTAGGAACCTCTGCAGTCTCTCCAGTTGCTGCAGGTATTTAGCGAGGTACATACCAAATGGGGCATTATACTCTATTACTGACATGATAAGGGAGGAGTACAGGGAGGTTATGACTTCTTTTTTTCTGGACACTATGCCTTATGAGGTATGCCATATAACATGCCCTTCGCACCACAGATGCTACATGTTGGTCAAATGCTAGATAGCTATCAACCTGGGTACCCAAATCTCTCATTACTAATTGCATGCTTAGGGCTTTGTTGTTGATGTGGTAATTTGCAGGAACATCATTCTCTCCAATGATGTACTTTTTAGCATTGAGTTTGAGGCCATATTTATGGCACCACTCATTTGTTTGGGTGAACCCCTCCTGCAGAATGTCCACATTATTTGGGAATTCAATGACATCCCCCAGTTTGCAGTTATGTGCAAATTTGGTCAGCCATAGACCATTTGTTTTGGCCATAACTTTGGATAAGTATATTTCAAAAAGCAGCAGCTCCAGGATGGTTCCTTGAAATACACCACTAGCTACTGGTCAACTATTAGAGGTAGATTCCACTATTTTGACCGTGTTGGTTCTGTCAGTAAGCCAGTTGGCTGACCACCTAATGACATATGATTTTATGCCTAACTTGGTGAGTTTATCTATCTGTCTGAGTATCTATTTTCACACTGTTCTTGTTTCTGCCTCCAAATCCTGATAGTGTATTCCTTGGTGTCTCTCTGTTCATAAGAAATGGTAATCATTGGGTGTAGCAATTTCAGTAATCAAAGCTATGTTTTAACTTTTTTTTTTTTGGACTACTATGTTCTGTGTGGAGTCTGCATGTCCTCCCCGCGGTCGAGTGGCCTCCAAAAGACATGCGTGAATGGGCATGCCTTCGCTGAAGGTTGGGCATCGAGCTGACAACTCGGCACCATAAAAATCTACTGCCAATCATTAGTGGACCGGAGTTCGGCTGTGGCGACCCCTTACCAGGAAAAGCCGAAAAGACAAACAACATATCTGGTTTTCTCACATCTATTTTTTGAACTCTTGGTAATGGCTGATATGATGTGATATAAACTTCATCATTCTCTATAATAATTTGGGTTTCATGTTGAAATACTTCTCAGCTACTTCAATATTGTAGTATTTGCACAATCCCATGTGCAACAGTCCTGCTAAATTATTGTGTCTTTCAGAACATAGGCCCTATGCCAAAACTGCATCACACTCAGCAACAAGATTTGCAACTGTCAAATGCCATTCTTACATCTTCTGAGAAAGCTTTAACCATTTGTTGTTGTATTTTCAACTCATCTGATGAACTTTCCAGTTTTAAGTCATTCATAGAAAGTAGATTTGACATCGTTAAACAAGTTTTTTTTTCCAGGGAGCCAAATTGTAACTATAGCCCACTCTGTTAAATAAACCCATTAAGGTCAAGGTCAAGGCATAACAACTGCAGTGACAAAAATAACCCTGGAATATTCCTCTTTGAACTTTTTATTCCTGAGATAATAATTTCCCTTTGTCATGGTTCAGCAGCAAACTGGTTTGCCACTGTTTCGTGGTCATTGTAATTTAATTAATTAATGTAGGGTGTATCTTACACATCTGTAATCTTGCTGTCAAATGACATTCCTCTATACCCATGCCATACTTAAATTCTTTTCCTTTTCACAATTCTCTGTTATGGTTTTATTTAGCAATAAATTATCTTTTTTGTTCTATTGTCATAATAACGTTTTTTTTTTCTAAATTACTATAACCTCTGTCTGCATCAATTCCAGTATATAGTTTATATACTGCCATAGGGCAATTTATTGTTCTATAATTCTTAGGGTGACTTGCAGGTTTAGTCTTAAGGAGGAGTATAATTTTTTCCTGTTAACTAAATTGGTGTTTGTTCAGGATGCACATGTAAGTAATTCTTAATCAGGGCTAAATATTTGCTTAAAGATTTTAATGCTATTTGCCTGAAGTTAGGTAATGAGTCTGTGCCTGGCATTTTCCATTAAGCATTTTTTCTTAATTTTATCTCAGTTTTTTTTGGCTATTACTTCATTCCATTTTGTATACTCTGCATTAGAGCTCCTTAGTGTTTCTTTTAATTCTTTAAGCCATTCAGCATCTTTGTTATATTCAACAGGATCTTCATAAATATTTCTCCAAAATGTGCCTATTTCTTCTTTTTTGGTGGTGTTTCTATACGTTTTGTTATGTTTCCCAATTCTCTGAAAAACATTTTTGTGTCATAAATTAATTTCTTACTGTGTACTTTTCTTTTACATTTATTTGCATACTTTTTCTGCCACTTATAATATTTTCAATTTATTATTGGCAAAAGTATATGATACATCTTGATCTGTTTTGATACTGTGCACTCATTTTACCAAGAAAACCTTTCTAATTGTTCTTGAGCTGTGTTTCCCTTTCTATATTCTCCTAACAGTGATACTTCTTGGCTTAATTGTTTCATAGTTTTCTATATTCATTGCTTCCATGGTGGCATTTTATCTGTTTTTTCCTTCCCCTTGTTACTCTCTGTTTGTGTGGTAGTATTATATTCATTATTAGTTTATCTGCACAATAATATATTATATTTATTTCAGATATATATGAATTTCTCTTAATAGTCCTGATTACTGTGTTCATCTGCTTTGCCAGTGTTCTCACATTTTGGAACTTATTTACTTTCTGTAATATATTTATTTCATCTCTCTTAATATTTCTATTTCTATTAAATAAAGCAGGTCTTCCCTTAAATAATTTTCTTCTTTAATGAGAGTGTCTTCTTTGTTCTTGTTTTCCAGTGAATAATTTATCAAGAGTTCCAGAAAATCTTCATGTGACATATTTTCGTCAGATGCACCCAGATTTATATACTGCTCCTTCATATGGGAGCCCTTTGGCTCCTCACTCTGCAACATTACTTCGGAATTGGTTCAACTTTTTATGTTCCTTCCCTTGCGGTGCAACTTAACTTGATTTTCATATGGCTCCCCTAGAGAAGGCTCCAGAGCATCATCATGTTGTAAATCTTCAGATGCCTCCTGCTCCACTTGTTTCTTCTTTATTGGAGGACCCATAATTCCATCATGCTGCAACATTACCTGTGTTAGATTCTCCACACTAAATCCTTCACTTTACAGATAATTTATAACTTCAAATTCTATTTGCTTAACTTCTACCTTATTAATCCTATTTTGTACATTCCCCTTTTGCTTTCTTATTTTTTTGCATTGTGAGATGTTCCATATCTGGATGTCGTTGCCTATATTTCTCTTTAAATATTTTTGGAGCTGCTTTTTGTATTGATTAGTTTCTATTTCTCATTTGCATAAGTATTGCTCCATACCAAATCAGTTTTTCATAGTTTTATTATTTTCTAAAACCACTGGGTTTTGTTCTTTATATGTCTAAACTTCATTTGCCACTATGTTTTCAAGGTAGCCCAAAGTTCCTTCATCTATGTGATGTTTTTCATAAATCTGTTGTATAAATGAATACATTTTTTTATTTGAGGCATTTGTAAGTTTTACTTGAGAAAGTATAATTCTTTCCTCTATTTTTTTTTAAATCATTCTATCTTCTGTGTGCAATTTCTTTCTTATCCTCAATAGTCCAATTTGTCATTTTTATGCATCTTTTTTTTTTGGCCTGTGAATGTTTGTGGACTGCTTCCTCCTGCTACAATATCTTCCATTCTGAGCCTGGCCTAAGCTTGTTGTAGGAATGTTTCTGTATCCTGAGAATCTTACACTGCCTTTTTTCCAGTCCTGGCACCAGTGAATACACCAGAAATGAGCATTTTTTTTAAATATCATGGGACCTGTGCACCTAGGCATCGTTTTATTTTTTTTAACTTACATTCCCAGTGATATATGCTATATAAAATACAGTCTATATATCAATGTTATCTTAGCAAGATTTTATGACAACATGTGAACTCACTCATCAGCACTTGAAGATGAATTCAGTTCCAGCAATATTACTCCTTTTCTTGCTGATTTCATCTCTCTCTCTCACTCTCTATGGATTCTCACTTTTTAACTTTTCCAAATCTTTTGGGTCTCTAATACCATGATGGGAATAGACCCCATTCCTAAGTCAAAGTATGATTAAAGTTCATGAAATTATTATTGTTTCACTCTTTGATGTCAGCCAAAAGTGCTCTTCGCAGCACCCACAATGTGCCCGGTAATGACTCCTTCTGCAATTTGTACAGAGTTAATCTTTTTGTATATCTGGTGACTGGAAATTCTGGGCTTTTTGCATGATAGTAACAATACATAATTTCTGTCTTATCCTCAATAGTCCTCTCTATCATCTTTATGGCTCTTCTTTTTGATTTGTTGGACTGTTACTTACTGCTACAATGGGGGGGGGGGGGCTTCCTCCCCATGGGCCTGGCCTGGCCTCATTGTAGGAATGTTTCCGTATTTTGAGGATTCTACACTGTCATTTTTCCAAGTCCTGGCACCAGTCCACCTACCAAGATTGGGCACATTTTTATCCTGGGTCTTGTGCACCTAGCTTTCTTTTTTTAATTTTTGACTTACTTTTGTCCATGATATATGCTACACAAATACAGTCTATATATCAGTGTCACCTTGGTGAGGTTTTGTAGAAAACAGTGTCTACCTCCTGAAGGTACCTACTAAGACTTGAGGATGAATTCAATTTCAGTACTACTACTCTACTTTGCTTGCTGACTTTTCATCTCTCCATTTAGAACCTGCTTCATCTCCCCATTCAGACCCCTTTCTTTTATCCAATAGGACCCCTTTCATTTCTCCATTTGGACTCCATTTGGACCTGTATGGATTCTGCCTTTTTAATTTATCCAAAGTTTTGGGGTTTCTAATACCATAACAGGAATTGACCCCATTTCTAAGTCAAGGTATGATTAAAGCTCATGAAATTAGTATTGTTTCATTCTTTGATGTCAGCCAAAAGTGCTCTTTGCAGCATCCGCAATGTGCCCAGTAGTGACTCATTCTGCAATTCAAATGGAGCTACATGTATTGGTAGCATATCGAAATACGATTGTAGATTATTTTTTATAAGACTCATTGCTCCTACTACTACTACTGGAACTGTCTTGGTATCTTTCTTCCCCATTCCTCTCATTTCTGCCTCTAAATCCTATTATTTTATGACTTTGTGTCTCTCTGTATGCAAGACACCGTAGTCAATAGGTGTGGCGATTTCAATGATCAATGCTACTTTTGTCTTCTTTTCTTGGACCACTATATCCAGTTTTCTAGCAGCTATTTTTGAATTGTCAGTAATAGATGATCCCATGTGATGTAGACCTCTTCATTTTCTATGATACTTTGTGGCTCATGTTTCCAGTGTTTTTCAGCGACTTCAATACCATAATGTTTGCACAATCCCCAGTGCAACAGTCTTGCCACATTATTATGCCTTTCAGTATACAGTCCTTTTACCATTAGTATGTTGCAACCAACAATGGGGTGTGCAACTGTTTCCAATTCGATTTTACAAAACCTACATTTGTATGTGTTTCCCACATGTCCAATGGACTTTGGAAACCAAAGTGTACATAGCCCACTATCTTGGGCTGCCAATATTATCCTTTCATCTCTTGGTTTGAATTTGCCTCTCTTCAACCATTCCTGTGTTCATTCCTGATCAACATGAGGTTCTTCCAGAAGTATGGATCTGTAAGTTTATTTTCAATTGATTTTAGGTTTAAGTTACTTGGATATTACTAGCGCAATTTATCAGCTAGTCTAAGGAGAAAGACTGTTTTGCATAAAGTTTTGTAAATATATTTATAATCTGTTGTGCTTGAGTATACATTTTTGAATCTACACACAGTTTATCAATTTGTATATTTTTTACTCCTACCATGTATTATGTATAAATGGTTTCCTATTATGCTTAATATCTTTATGTACTTTATCGTCAACATTTTCCTAATCTTGTCTCACACTGTGTTTAATTTGTCAAGTTTGTTTATTTCTGTTTTCCTGCATTTTTTACCTCTTATGCTAATTAAGTATCTTGTTCTTATGGAAATGTATCCTCCTGACCTTGAGCACCTAGATCCTGATATTAAACATTTTGTTTTGCTTGCATTCAGTCAATTTCGCTTTCAAACTCGGCACATTAATTTTGCATTTTTTCCACTGAATGCATCATTCTGATTTGTTTTACATAGTAACTTTTTTGCTTCTATGTATTTATTATTAATCTTTAGTGCATTGGTTTAGATTTCAATTTAGTATAATTAACTTGCAGCAGTTGTACCATTTAAACTCATGATCACTACATATCAATGCTGGTAGAACTTGACATGAAGTAACAATCATTTTCTTACATGCATAAAAGTGTCCAGTATGTTCCTTTCGGGTCTATATCATAAGAACAAATGGCACAAATTACGAACGCTCATAATATTGAATGTACCAGACCTCGAACTTCCTATTGTGGCGGGCTGTGCCCCACCCCCCTGCTAAATATATATTCCAACTCCGAGATCTCACTACAGTGAGGAAAGGGCAAATATCCCATTTTTCACTGTACTGCAATCTCAGAAAAAGAACTTTGTGGTCCGGTACGTTCGATATTATGAGCGTTCACAATTTGTGCGATTCGCTCATATGATATAGACCTGTTCCGTTCACTAGTAGGTTTGTGTATAGTCTGCAGCAGCTGTTGTTCATGAACACTTATTGTAAATAATTTCCGTTTTAGTGTTGCATAGTTGGTATTATTACAGTCTGTTTCTGTTAAATAAGTCCCCAGTTACTATTATTTTCCTCCCGTGTTTCATGTAAGAAATGTATGAATTCCTCTTGGTCATCTGCACATGACTTTGGTAGTCTATACACTCCAATAACTGCAAAGAGAGTTATATGATCTACAGAACTGGTGTCATCAAACATGGAATAATCACAGGTCTCATAACAATTTTCAATCCACATTATAACATCTACACCTGATGTTTTATTTCAACATCTGTTACAGTAGAGCCATTTACACCCTGACAGAACTGATTCCAAGTCATTGTTCTTTAACACGTCTGACTTGGAAAAATGCCTGTACTGTGTTACTCAAGTATTTTAATACAACTTTTGCAAACATTTCCTTCCCTTTTGCTGACAAGTGGACTCTGTCAGCCCATTAGGCTAGGATGTTCTGCACATTTTAACTTTTTAAAATGGGCCATTTTTTTTCATGTAGCATGTACCCAAGAATATTTTATTTACATTGACCTGACTTTTCTTTCTTTATGTGACTTGGGAAAAATATGTTCTGACACCTGTACAAGCTATGCTATCATAGAGGGTTAGATGAGATAATCTGAACCAACATGATCCATATATCCTTACATTAAGGTATTCTAAGGCCAGGCTTCCTGAAGTTTGGTTGTTGGCAAGCACAGGACTATTTGATGTTCCTTATTCTCTCTGCAGATGTAGATATCAGTTTCTCTATAAATTTACAATTACTAGTACATAATTTGTGACTAAACTTGAAGAAAACACACATTTATTTCATTACTGTGTGCTCTGTTAATTATTGCAAAAGAATGAAGTGCATCACCATTAGTCTTATTAATCTGACTTCATTTGCAAGCATTCATTTCTCATCTAGCTCTATATTAACTTTCATGTTGTGAAAGTTAGTTGTTCTCCTTTACTTTCTAACAGTAATGTTCCTTAATCTTTCCAAGTTTAATTTAGATTTCTTACTTTTAACCTCCCCTTGTCTTCTGCTTTCTCTCTTGCAAAAAGGAGATTTTCCTGTAGGTTGAATGTTTTGTGACTAAACATCATTATCATCCCCTGTCATCTATGTGTTGCACCACAAAGCAGTGTCCTTTTCAGTATCTATTCTCTTTCCAGCTGTGCCAAATCCATCCATCCATCCTCAACCGCTTTTCCTATTTTGCACATGGGGTCAAGTTGTCACTTCAACAATAATAATAATCTCCAGCGAAGGTTTACACTGCCAGGTGAGTATCCCTGCCCTGGTAGTTCATCCATATCACTCACTCACACACACACACATACACCTATGGCCAATTTAGAGTGTCCAATCCAGCTACTGCATGTCTTTAGAATGTGGGAGGAAATTGGAACACCTAGAGGAAAGCCACATGGCCACAGGGAGAACATGCAGACTCCACACAGAAGGTACTCCAGCCGAGAATCAAACCGGAGAACCTCTTGCTATGAGGTGACAGCGCTAATTAATCCACCATCACTGTATACAAGTGCAATTACTTTCAGTAAGTCTAGATTTACTATTAATAATAGCAAGCCTGTAACAGAAGTACAAGAACTGGGGTCTTTAGAATAGGTAGGAGCAAATGACATAAAACTATGAACATTGTCATAACAATATATACAAAATAATGTTTTACAGGAAGAGTGAGATTTAAGGGACAGCAGGAACTGAACAATTTATGTAATGCTGGATTCATGATATTTATACAAAAAAAACATGTGATATATAATGTTTGTAACTAAGAAGATGCTAATATGGTTTGTTTCCTTTAAATAAATGTAGTTGTATGTCCTAAGTGATACTTCAATAAAGATGTTAAAATAAACAATTGTAAGCATATCAACCATGTTTGACATAAAGAATATAAGCCTCCAGTGTTATCAGGTGTTACTTTTGTATATACCCAGCATTTACCACACTAAGCAAGATGTTTGTTTTTCAGCTTCAGCAAATCTGTGATGGTATACTCATTTAAAAAATCCATTCTTAGCTACAAACAATTAAAGAATTTTCAAAGAAAAAATGAAGTCAGTGACAACAGGTTTCAAAGAAATTAAAACAATTAATAATTTAAAGTCAAACTGAGTGACGAAATCAGAAAAACAATATGTAAATAAATATTACATTAAGTACACTGAATTAACCTTGTACAAGGTAAAGTAATTCATAAAGCAGTCTCTCTGATCTACAGCAGCAGTTGCACCAATCACACTAAAATATTTTATGTACTTTATGTCTCACAATCACATCTCATTATATCAGTAAAATATCAGAGAAAAAATTAAATATAAATTAAAATAAATCTGCACACCAAATTACAAACCAAAATTGGATGATTTCAGATAACCTTGGGGTGTTCTGTTCATAGTCTAGATGAATTTATATCTGACTAGGCCCCTTGGAGTGACTTTAGTACACCTTTCTTCAGTCCATTCCTTTTTTTTTCAGCAAACAGTGAAAAGCAGTGGTAAAAAATTAAACATAAATCAAAATAAAACTTCTCATACCAATCATCTGCACAGTGAATCACAAGTCGACACGGGATTGTTTCAGCTAAGCTGTGGCAATTAATCGGTGTACACCCAAAATAAAATACACATTTGAACATAGTGAAAGACCAATGGCCATGTGAGTACAATTTTTTCAATAAATACATACACATCAGCAAAGAAGTGCATACAATCTGAAGACAAAAGATACAATGCTCTTCAAAGATAAAGCTATTTTGGAAGAAATTGATATTTTATGATTTCAACAGTATTCCTAAAGAGGTGGTATCCTCAAACATATTCCCTGGATTTGAGAAAGAATGAATGGATCAGGCACTGCATAAATGGGTACGAGTTCAGTTAACCAAAAAATGAATACATAACCTCCCAAATGGCAGCTAGACAAAAAGCACACTGCTGTGTAGGTAAAAAAGATCCCTAAGTCTGCACAGCATACAGCTGCAGAGAAAGGATAAATACCCAGAAGCACAGTACTTAGTAGCTTAGATAACTGTATAGCAAACATAGTCAGTAAAAAGTACATTCAATGAAATGAATACCAGAGATAACACCAAACCAAGCATCCTCTGATTTATTTACTTTTATTTTCGTTTAACTGGGTAACTAAACTGGTTCTAAACATTTATATAAGAAAACATTATATAATTGAGCAAATGATGTAAATAAAAAATAATAAACTAGATGCATACATAATTATCTCAGCAATTCACTTACTGTTAATAATTACACATTGCCTAATAAATTTGAATAGTAAGAAAACGTCCACTGAGAAACCAAGTAAAAAAAAGTAATCACGGTGGTGGAGAGGATCATGATGAAAATGATCTCCCATATATACCCTAATATACTTATTGAATAAGTCCCTGGGTCACAAACAGATGGAAATGTTACTATTAATCCTATAAGGAATATGTATTTGCAGATGTGGCTTAACCAGGATCTGTAAGGCAGCTGCACTTGCATCTTTTTGCATGGTGGTGTGCAAAGTACTAGAAAATCAGCGCTGCTTTACTGATTTTGTGACAATGCATTCCAGGTGCTATGAGCAACTTTACTAGATTCTTTCCCTTTGGCAGTTAAGATAAATTGATCTGTCTTCAATTAATTCAATATTCAGTAAGTTGTTCAGCCATGCAGTTTCTGAGTGTGCACACACACCATACGCACACGCACATGTAAGTAAATGGTGCCAGTCTAGCTGGCATCAAAACTACACTTCTCAATTTCTTAGCACAAGAAATATAGACAAAGCCAAAAATAATGTAGGGACAAAGTTTATAAAATAGGGACAGAGTTTAACTATCATTTGTATTAATTTAAAAAGGTGCTATAATAAAAGGTTCTGTTTTACCATGAATTTTCTGAAGGCAATAAAGTCTGAAACTTAAATGTCTGTCACTATTTAGTTAATTCAGTCCTCACTGATTTACCAGAAACCACAGGTTTTATGAGGAGCGGACAAAACATATGAGGCAAAAATATGGACATTGTTTGACAACCTGGACAGTTGAGAGCTGTGATCAAACCATGTTGTGATACTTACTGATTAGTTTATCTAATTGTATATCACTGGTATAGTGTGGGGTGGCTAATGCAGCACAGCATGTCAGCCATTTTACTCTTCATACACTTCTTCTTTCCTCCAACAGGGCGGCCATATAGAACCATGTTCTTTAATATGAGCAGATCTCTATCAGAAATGAAGCAGAATATCCTTGCCATTAATATGCTCAAACAGCTTTGCTTAGCATGTTATTATACATGCTGCTCATCAGTGATCCATGAACACTACCATTTATTGCTCTTTTTAATAGTTTGACACATTTCCCTTCCTTGTTATCTTTCATTACATGAGAACTGGCTTCAGGCTTCTTACCCTTTGCAGTTCATCCTCCAATTCTATGCCCACTTGTTCTTGCATTCTATTCTTTATCACTTACTTGATGCATACCAACAGAACCTTTACTATTTCTGGTTTATGAAAGATGGAATATAGAATGGAAAGGGGAAAGGAGGAAACAGAGGTCACAAATGGTCAATTATGCCGTGCACCATTGTTAATAAATATACTGCCATATAAACATCAGTTGAACATCTGGTTAGTCAAATTCAGGAGGTCCATTCAAATTCTGAAAAATAATATACAAGAATAAGGGATGAGTCATTGCCTAGAAGGAATATAATGTATACATGGTTGAAATGTCAACACAATGTTGGAACACCCATGTATAATGCAATCCGCACACCGCTTATGTTAAATAAAAATATAGTACTTTATCCTGATAAAAGTAAGAACACAGAAGGAAGGCAGTAGTAAAACAGACTCCCGGAATGTCTTGTAGCAAGCAGTGACTCTCTTTTACTTGCTACTTTCACAATTGCTCCTCTTATAACAACTTCAGGGATGGAGAATGCATGCTAGGGTTCTCTTGGAGGGGCTATACCAACTAAGCAAAACTAAGGGAGACTGACACTTTCTATGCAGAAGTGATGGCATTTCATTTTAATTAGAGCACTGATGCTTCTATGTATCTACTGTGAGAATTTACATTATGAAGACTTGGGGTTACTTATCTAGTACCATTAGGTAGTAGTAGTACCTTAGTCTATGTAAGTTAAGAATTGTATCAGAAGGGCTTAGAGTGTAGTTGTTTTATTGGCCAGAGGACTATTTAGTCAGTTTACCCTATTTTCAGTGCCTGTATAAATTAGGGGCATTTGTGCATTGCTGTTCATTGTGCAGTGCAGCAGTTCCTTGTATAGATGCAGGCACACAGAAACTAAATTTGCCATTTTCACTATAAAATTACTCTGAAACTGTACCAGTAGCACAGGTGCATAAAGAACAATACCTTGTTTGATCCCTAAGGAGCACTACCTCATGAATCTGCTCTGGCATAGCTTATTTCTTGCTGCTAGCCTCAAAAGCACCCAATCTATACCACTGCTAACTCCTCCTGTACAACACCTTTGTAGTTCATCTAGAAGGACCTGACATTATAGAAATGCTCACTCCCAATTTCTACATTAGCAGCCTGGTGCATATGGGCATCCTTAGACAATGTATCAGCTGTTGCATGTTCATAGACAGCCGACTGATCCTTCGAAAAACCTATACACTATGTGAAAGAATGCAACTGTAGATAATATTATCACATGCAAGCACTCAACATAATCATATTGTCAGTAGCAAATAGACTACACCTACCACACATAGTAAGCTGTCTCCTTCAAAATAAAAATCAGTGATATGACTCCAGAAAACCTGCGCAGTTAGCAACTACTCTAAAGCAAACTACATATTATTAAGTGATTACCTGACAAATATTAAGTCCCTTTGAGAAAACAGCCACCTATGCTGAATTGTACACCTTTACAATCAAGTTAATAGATGCATAGAGACAGCTATGCCCACCAGAAACAAACCCAGAACAAACTCGATATTTTAGAGATCCACAGTTAAGGCAGAAAGCTACAATTCAACATGGTAAAGGCATGGTGATGAAGTGGGGGGACTTAAGGAGAATAACAATGCTCATACAGAATATTATATTCATAAAATAGCAGAAAGTATTGTAAGAGCTAAGCCAACAAGAGAGTGGAGAAAGGAGATTCTGCCTATAAAGATGACTGCAATTAGGGGTATAAAGAATAGGCAATAAGGAGCTAAAATTTAGTGGATGAAACTGGTAAAGGAACCAAGGTATTGAGAACAAATAATTAGAGTGGGAAAGGAACTATTATGGGAAGACATCAATAAGGTATTTAGACTGCAGGCTAGAGGTTACCTCCTATTTCAGAAACTGATGTCAGAGTATAGACAAAGAGAAAGGGATAGCGAAATGCTAAGTGAAAGAAATCAGAAGCAGCTTTTAAAAAAAGGATATTTAGCAGGGCATATAAAACATTGCACAATGACTGTAGGAATCAATCAGAGGAGTTTAGAAAAGATTGTGAAGAACAATTGGATATGCAAGTCACAAAGAAACAATGGGGGACATATATACGGCACCCAAATATGCAACAAAGTCTAGAAGATTTAGGGGTTTTATTTATTTATTTATTTACATTTTTTTTACTGGGTAGTGTCCGACTGGGCAAGCAGCCCATTTTCAGTGAAGACCCAGGGAGATAAGCTCCAACAGAATAGAAAGAAGAATAGTGGCGCAATATACAATAGAGTAAAAAAGTAAAAAAAATAAATAGTAAATGCAGATGTATTTAAATTAAAGTTACAATGAATGCAAGTTCACTATATACAATCAAGAACATCCATCATGGGGGAGTGGCCAAGGATGAACACAGGATAGCAGCAGATTTCTTCAGCTCCACCAATTTCATTACACTGATAGGAATTAATTACTTAAAAAATTAATTTTTGAAGTAATTTTCTTTCTAAATATGTTTGTTTTATATAGTTCTTGAACTATATCTAAAAAAGAAATGAAATTTTAACAATATTCCTGTCAGAAATCACTTTGGAAATTTTCCTGTCAGTTTATCAGTCTGAAATGAGTTCCAGTAAGACAAATTCTCAAGACTCCAGCATCAAGAAAGAACTTCAGTCTCTGATAACTATAATCCAGCAACTTACTGCTAAGATGGATAAAATGGATACTAAAATTGATACCTTCATAGAAAAACTACAAAACAAATAGACTTGTTACATATAGACCTGCAACAACAGAAGATCCAGATGACAGGCATAGAAGAAGCTGTGAATGACATGGAAAATAGAATCCAAGAAGAGGAAATCAACATTGAGTTTCTGCTGAAACAAAATACACATTTACAAACAAAGCTGGATGACCTGGAAAATAGATCTAGGCGCAATAACATTAGGATTTTTGGACTGCCAGAAAATATTGAAGGTAAAAATATTACTTCTTTTTTAACAACATGGCTCCCTAAAACTTTAGACTTACCAGAAGCATTCTCTTTTGGTATCGAAAGAGCACATAGATCTATAGCTAATACTAACTCTAACAAAAACTATCCTAGATCAGTTAGTTAGATTTATATCATCTTTTGATAAAGAGATGGTTCTTAAATCTGCTTGGGCTAAAGCTCCTGTTAAGATTAATGAGACAACTGTGCATTTTGACAATGACTATTCTTCCTTGGTAATAGCTAAAAGAAAAGTTTTTCTGCCACTAATAAGGGAGCTTAAAAAAGCACAGTTTAAAACATACCTTCTGTTTCCTGCCAAGCTAAAAATCTTCCTTCCTGATGGTCCTAAAATTTTTGATGACTTAGACTCTGCTTTACTGTTTATCAAAAAATAAGATTTTGGATAAAATAGAGGAAATGGAATGGGCTAGTCCTTCATTAAAGAGACTGGCAACTGAAACTTCATGGAAGACTTCAGAGAAGAAGAAGAGACTAAAAACAAATGACTTGTTCTATGTGCTTCTTCTTTTTTTCTCTCATCATTTTACTTCATTATTAATCTTTTAAATATAGTTCCTGCATTTCCAGAAAGCCACAAATATTCTGAAAAGATTTAATCAAAGTTATTCTCTGTGTGCAAAGAAATGTTTTGTTTCATAACCAGTCAAAATATCTGAGGAACTAATAACAAGCTATTATTCAATTTGTTTCTCTTTCTGAAAAAGAGAAGTAAGGTCAGTAATTTGATACATTTTTTTTTCTTTTTTTCTCCTTTTCTTCTTTTCTTTGTTTAAACAATGCCATTCTATTTAGATTATGTAGTGGGTAAAGGGTGGGGGAGGGCGGGGAGAGAAGAGTAATGAAAATATGATAAATGGAATAATAACATATTTATTCCTTGTAAAAAGTTTATATGTTCTTCAAATACTATTCCTAATTATACTTTCTTGATTATACTGCTTATGCTTGTTTGTAAATAATCTGTCATGCTTTAACTAATAATAATTAGAACTAAATAATAGTAAATAATATGTTTTATTTTTAACTCTATTAATATAAACAGTAAGTAATATTCCATTGTATATACTTCTTATAGCTTTCTCTTACATTTTTTATTTCTGCTTTACACTCTTTTATTTTCTACTCTCTTTTTCTTTTCTTTATTCTTTCTCTTTATTTTTTTCATATTAATATATAGACATGATTTTGATCATATAGACACAGTAAATAATAAGATTTGCATAAAAATTGAGTTGGGACAAAAATATTGAGTTTTATTACTTATTAATAACTTTGGGCTTAATTTAACTTACATAGAGGCTGTAATAACCTGTAAAATACATCGCGAAGGTTTTGTCATGTTTAGATGCATTTACACTGCTAAATGAATGTTTGTCACTAGTTTTTAACAAGTTTCCCGCCAAAATGTTAAGGGAGACAATCTGGGATGTGGGCTACCTCATGAACAGTGTCCTTGAGTTGTTTTAAAAGCTTCAACTCTCAGAATTCTCACAGAGAAGCTGAAAGCAGACAATTTGACCTTTGACCCAGATATCACACTGACACATCGCAGATTCAGGAAGAACACTCTACCAGGAAGTAGAACCGATGCAAATGCGACTATGTGAAGGAAAATTAACTCTTTAACATTTAAATGTGAGTTATTTTATGTAATTACTTAAATATCTATGTTATAATTCATAAAATATGTCAGTTATAATGATTTTAAATGATGCAGTTTCTTGTAGTAAGTAAATATCTTATTTTAGAAGGCATAGAAAATGAAACATTTATTCAAGTGTTTTTGAAAATCTACTTGACTGCAGCATACTAATCTGTGTTAAAAACTTATGTTCCTAACATATACATTACTATAACTCATTTAATTCATCTGATTGACAAGCATAAATAACTGTATAACTCTATTCTGGTAGAAATTGTCATGTGATATATTTTAAAGCAGTAGTATAGACATACAAAATACAGATGGCTTTTTTTACAATAATGCAAGTGTTTCTGAGAATTTGTATAACTATGCAGTATGATTTATAACAATTTCTATAAATATAATATTTTATTCTATTGACAATAATGAGTATGAGTAAAATGCTCATATACAAGCAATTCAAGGTTTTTTTTGGAAGCTGTTGACTGCATTTACATGACAGAAAATAGATGCATCTTAATATATGTAATGTCTGAACCATATTAGCCAAAGCTTTTGATTTAAATGAATGTTAGAACTTATTTTTACATACTTTGAATAAATTAATATGTAAATATGCCTTCCTTTTTTTTTTTCTCTTTCTTTCACTCTCTCTCCCTCTTTCATCTTTTATTTTCTCTCTCCTCTTGGTTCCTAATATCAAGATTATTTGAATGCTATTTGAATACAAGTGTATTATATTACATAGATGTATATAGTAGTATGAATAGTTTTAAAAAAAAAAAGTTTATTTTAGTTTATATGATGCTGTTTTATCAAATGTGTAGTCTTGTCTTGCTAGATAATTGAATTGAAAGCTGTTAATTTAAGTTAAATATAACCAGTATTAAATTGATAAGGTGGTAGCTGAGGTACTGCTGCTTAGGGTAGGGGTTAACTTGAGTGGTAAATACTACTCTAAGTTGGAGTTTTTAACTCCAGGCTGGATGCAAGGTTTAATCCTTACATTATTTTCACTTGTTCATTGTTATATGTATATAGTTTTGACATCCACAATACATTTTGTACACTCATTGTCACTACAAACAAAATTGAATCCTATACAAAATCCCATAAGAGATTCAATAAATACAGCTATATTTAAATGTACACCTAAAGGAGGAGATGTAACATTACTTATGTTGTTATTTGTTATTTTGATCATAAGATTCTTAAGTTTTAAAAATGCCAAATGACATCTTTAAAAGGAATTTCTTTAAACATTAATGGATTGAATAATCCGTGTAAAAGGGCAAGCCTAATAAGATACATTAATTTACATAAGGCCAACTTAGTCTTCCTGCAAGAAACCCATCTCTTGAAAAAAGATATTGATAAACTAGCCACAAACAAATATACAGTATTGGTTAGTTCAGAGCACACTCAGAAAAAAAGAGGAGTGGCTATTTTATGGAATAAAAGTATGCCCATTCCTAAAACCATTAAGTCTTATCAGGATGACAAAGGAATGTTTTGTATGGTTACAATACAAATTAATGGGAAGACTTACACTTTAATTAATGTATATTGGATACCTGGAATTGGTATTAATACAGTGAAACATCATCTTGATAAGATCATATCATTCTCTATAGGAGATATTATTTTAGCTGGTGACTTTAATTGTATACTACATGAAAGTGATACTACCACTGTAGGAAAAAGAAGAATTACATCTAATGCAAAACATTTAAATGATTTTGCTAATTCTTATCATTTGAATGATATTAATAATCAGATAGATTCAAAATCATTACCATACACCTTTTTTCTAACAGATACAAAACTTATTCAAAAATAGATAGGGTCTTTATTTCTAACCAGATGGTAACAGATTTAATTAATTCCAAAATCATTTCATGCCCTATATCTGATCATAATTCAATTGTTTTTGAATTCATGATAAAAAATACTCATAATGTTCAGATCAAAAGGATACCAGCATACTTAACTCAACTAAAAGACTATAAAGAATATATACTTTCAGAAGTAAAACATTTTTTAGACATAAATAATACTCCTGAAGTCTCCATTGTCTATGTTTGGGATGCCTTAAAATCATATCTATATGGACAAAGTATTAGATGGTATAATAATAAAAGGAAATCTTGGGATAAGGAATTGTTAGATATTCAAAGTAAATTAGACTCTTATAAACATAATAATAAAGAAAATATTATGGACAAGAAAGTTATTGAAGAAATAAACAAACTAAATGAGAAATACAAAGAAATTTTAACTCATAAAGTTAAAATAACTTTAGAGAATACAAGTTTTGTCTTATTCAATAAGCCCCAAATACTTACATAGACTTAAAAATAAAACAAAAGGTTGAATAAACAAAACCATATCAAAGAAATCTTTTCTCTAAGGAAAAGAAGAATGTTTCTAGTATACCAGAAATACTAGATGAATTTAGAAATCACTTTCACAAGATTAACCATAATAACATTAACATGGAACCTAAAGATAAAATAAAGGAGTTTATAACCACAAACATGAATAAAAGCTTAATAAACAACAGATTAAACTATTGGACAAAACTATTTCATATACAGAGGTTATTACACAAATAAATAAGCTTAAATCAAACAAAGCACCGGGTAATGATGGTATTATACCAGAGATATATAAAATCCTTTCTAAAAGTACATATTCATTAATACATAAGGTTTTATTTTGGCCCAAACTGAGTTAATAACCCCCATATTGGCAATATACATTTATTTAGCCAATTTTAAAACCTAATAAAGATCCAACTAGATGTACTTCATATCGGCCCATCTCATTACTTAATGTTGATTATAAAATGTTTATGAGTATTTTTGCTGATAGATTGAAGACAATCATCCCTGGCATTATAGATATAGATCAGACAGGCTTCATTGTAAATAGAAATACTTTTGATAATATAAGAAGAACTTTAACATTAATTGATTTTGCAAATAGGAAAAAGAAAAATTTAACACTTATTAGTCTTGATATAAGTTCAGCATTTGATTCAGTAAGTTGGGACTATCTGTTTACCTTACTGAAGTGCACAAACTTCTCAGATGCATTTGTAAATCTAATTGAGCATTTATACAAAGGAACATTGGCTTATATTAAGGTAGGAACATATGTTTCACAAAAAATACCAATTTTTAAAGGTACAAACCAAGGATGTCAACTTTCTCCACTATTATTCACTTTAGTATTGGAGCCTTGGGCTAATTTGATCAGAAACAGTACTGACATAGAGGGTTTTGAAATAGATGAAAATACAACATCCAAAATTCAACTTTTTGCAGATGATGTTCTAATTACATCAGCAGGATCTAATTCTTCTATGCAGTCTCTATTTGATAAAATGATGAATTTTAAAAGTATTTCTGGTTTAATATTCAATGAAGAAAAAACTAAAATACTACCTATATATACACGAAAAAATATTCTCATTAGTGATTTTACTAAATATGTACCCAATTCAGGTCAGATAACTTATTTATGTATAATATTATCTAAAGATATTAAATCTATTATATATAATAATTATAATACCTGTTTTCTTAATATACAAAATCTTTTAATACCTGAAATAATATGTTTTTTACTATGGAGGAGAGACTTACAATTATTAAAATGATAATATTCCCCAAGATTTTATACTTAATACAATCAATAATACTTTCACCTACAAAAATAATTATCAAGAAACTGAATACACTAATGTTAAATTTCCTATGGGCACCTAATAGACCTAGGATTGCATTAAAGAAACATACTAATAGCTGGTCTCAAGGGGCTATTTCTTTTCCAGACTTTAATTTATATACTATCTCTTCTATTGTAAAAGTTATTACTTTATTAATAGATCAGTCATATGTCGCAAAATGGAAAGATTATTGGGAGCTAATTAGTATGCACTTCATGAAAATCTCCTTAACACATAAAAATATGATTGTAAATAACTCCATGTTATGGTTACTAAAGGAATTTTGTACTTCACCTATTACACCTAAACATATGGTTTGTTACCCATTAAATATTATTATTAGCTATCGTAACTTTATATTCATGCACCCTAAGTATAGGGAATGGAATTTTATTATATTCCTATAATGTATACTCAGGGTATGCTTTTGTCATCTACTTCTGAAGGAACTCATTTAGCTATAGATAATGATCTAAAGTACTGGTATCAGTTGATATCTGATAATAAAGTTAAAAATCTAGATTTCTTAAAACAAGAATTTGATCTAAGAGAAACTTGCTGGTTAGAGGTTCAGACCTTTAGACAACATCTCATTAATAAAATAGATCTAATGTCTATAACAGTTAAAGAATCTATTCCAACACTGATTGATTACTTGATATTAAATTTACAACATAAAGTTTCTGATAAAGGTAAACTTTCATACATACATAAAATTATCAGACAAGAAACTTTTTACAGTGTAGATACATACTGGAATTATTTCACTTCTATTAATGGGGACCCACCAAATCAACAAGATAAACAATATATATTGGAATCTGCCTATAGAACTACGTCTTCCATTGTCTGGAGACTTTATACATGGAAATTTTTACATAGATCTTTTATACACCTTTGATGATGAATAAAATAAATAATAAAGATAATCTATGTAAGAGATGTAATGTAGAAATTAATGCTGACTGGGCTCATATGTTTTATGACTGTATAAAATTGAAAGAATACTGGAAGTCAATTAATGAATTTTTGCAGGCTCTTTTTACAGATAATTTCATTATTTCTAAATCTCTTATATTATTCAACACACCTGTACCTCAAAGTGTTAAAAAGGTTAAGCTTCCCTTGTTATGGTCTATTCTAGCAGTGGCTAGGAAAATAATAACCAGAAATTGGATTTCAGATACACCTCCTTCGTTCAATGAATTTAAAAATGTTATGAATATAGTGTGCCATATGGAAATAAACACAATTAGGTCAAGAACAACTAGAAAAACATCTTATTATATTGTATGGGATAATTTACAAAATTTGTTAAAAAAATCCTAATTTCAATAGCATGGTATTTTAGTTTAATTAAATGATCTGATTGTAGTGGATGTCTTTGTAAATACTTTAGTTGTTTTGTTGAATGTTATAATCATATCTATTTTTAATTACTTGTATAAAATTGTTATGATATTTCTCTTGTATGCTAAAACAATAAACCTGTTTTGAAAAAAAAAAAAAAAGAACATCCATCATGGTAAGAAGAAAAACTCAACTGTTTTTAAAATGTGGTTGAATAATAATTACGTATCTCATGGGATCATATAAAGATGACATGATACAAAGTTGGTTTAGGTGGAAAGAGGGACATTTAGTAGGTGCAAGTTAACCTGGAACAGTCCAGTACCACAGCCAGTGATTGCTGAGGTGTTCTTTTAGGAGTAGTTTGAAATTGTGACTTTAGATTTTTTTATGATGTGCTGTGGAAGCAAGTTGCAGATTTTGGCAATTTTATTAGAATAGAGGGAATCCCTGTAGTGGTTCTGGGCTTTAGTTACTTTTAGAATTAATTTGTCAGAAGATCTAAGGGACCTAAGGTTTGTATTAGGCTGAAGTAAGTCAGTGAGAGTAGGGCAGTTGTTGGGTTTATGGATGATACTGTGGACAGTGGTTATTTAGTTGCCAGACATTTTAGTTGGTTGAGAGAGATTTTTGCTTAGAAGTGTTAGCATAGGTAATTTTGTACCCCAAGCAGACTCCACAAAGTATTTTTCCTCAGGTAGATGACAATATTGGAGATGTGATGTGGAAGAAAGTAGTAAATGGGAACACATGCTTTGGGATTATAATAAGTTTGCAGAGTTAAAAAATGTCCTGACAGAGTACGCTGTCAAAAATTCTGGGTGAACAAATGGGTGTAAGTAAGGAAATAATTTTTTTTGTGACCTGGGATACAGTTTCCGAACTGACAACACATAGTAAGGCCTTGTTAAGTTTAATTCTGGTTGACTGGCAAAAAAAAAAAAAAAAAAAAACAAACGAAAATGAAAATCAAAGTCTAAAGAAACTGTAGTTGAAGTAGTGAATATTGTAACAGATAAAAGAACTGGAAATGGGATGTCTGGAAAACGCAGGAGCCAATTACATCGAAAAATGGAACAGGCAGAAAATGTTTTCTAGGAGGAATGAGATTTGAGGGAAGGCAGGAAATGGCTGACGTATGAAATGATGCATTGATTATATTGTGCAGAGGAATATACGTGAAGTATAATATTTGCTACTGTGAACATGTATTATGGTTTGTTTCTTTATATAAATGTAATTTTGTCTATGACACCATGGCAAATATGCATTTTTGTAACATAAATAGATGGTATAACAAAAGGAAAAATGTCAAAGCTAAAATTAGGAGGGATGATGCCTAGCACTTTAAAAAAAACTCCCTTATTGGGCTAAACCTACAACTAGAACTGCAAATTAAGTCCAGCAAAGCCAGTTTTGAGATAAAGATAGCCTACCAGGCCAAGGACAAGCACAAGACATTCTTTATGTATGTCTGAAACCTCAAAGGCAGTATACAACAGTGGGCAGACCTGATTGTTAATGTAGTTACTTACACTGAGCCAGAAAATATAACAGCTGCTGACCAACAAGTTCAGCTCCAATCCCCTCCCCCAGCCTTCCGTCAAGTTATACCATCAAACATAACCCTTAATTCTCATTAGGGAACAAGTTCTAAATGCTCACTGTAAGGCTAAGAGCACTGAATGTTCCAGAATGTCATCTAATAGCATGAAGCATGACATAGCTGGACCTCTGCAGCCACCATTTAAACACAGTCTCCAGACAAGCTTTGTGGCATATGAATGGAGGACTGAAATGGTCATCCCTCTACAAAGGTGGACCTTGGGAACTACAAATGAATTAGTTTGACTAGTCTCTTATGCAAACCATGGAAAGAGTTATCTTGGATGTCAATAATGACATAGGAAACATTCAGACATTGGATTCAACCCAGTTTGTCTTCATTAAAGGCAGATCATGCCTACTCTCCATAGTGAATTTCTTTGTAAAGATCACCAAGGCAATGAATGAGGTAAAATAGTACATACTGGCTCCCTGACCTGGTTAAGACATTTTATACAATACCTCACTTGGCCATTGTAAGCAAATTCATGATAGTAGGAGTAACCCCTATGTTATACACTGGATAGCCAGCTAGTTCTTAGATAGGACCCAAGAAGTTAGGACAGGGGAGACAACCTTCACAAAGAGGCGAGTGACTAGCAGAGTCCCTCAAGGGTCAATATTGAATTCACTACTTTTTGGCATTTACTCGCTGACCACATTTGCAGATGACTGCAAACTATGAGCAGTCATAAAATTCCCATAAGACACTAACATCTTACAGCAAGGACTAACACAGACAACTGACTGGTGCCAAATTAGCATAATAAAACTCAATGCCAAAAAATCCATAATACTACCCTTTGGGAAGCTGGCCACCCTAGGAAACTACTTAATTGATAACACACCTAAAAGAGTAAGCCCAGTAGTCAGCTTTTAGTCAACATGTATCCAAGGTAGTAATGAAATCATTCTGTGTTGCTCAACTTATAAATAAGGGCATAGTGTTCAGGTTCAAGGAGATTATTGTTCCACTGTATTCAGCCCTCATCTGACCCATTGATGAGTGCAATGCTCCCTCTGGACTATATATGACCAGTAACATGTAGCAACTGGAACATTCACAGAGGTTTCTTACAAAAAAATAAATTACAGAGTGTAAACAACTTGTTCTATGCAGACTGCTTCAAAGCCCTATCTCTATACTGTGTTTCCTACAGCCTGCTGAGAGGTGATCTGTGCCTAACATAAAAGACATCCTTGGATCCCATTCTGATGGACATGCTGCACATTCCCAAGAAATAGCATCAGAATGACTTGATCTAGGGACTTACACATTGCTTGCAACATAAATAGGACACACTGGAGGGACTGATATGTGTCCAAGAGATTTCCCGTCCTTGGGAACAGGCTGCCCATACATGTGAAGCAGAGTTCTTCCATAACCTTATTCAAGCACAACCTGGACCAGTGGATTGCAAAATGGAAATTCAACCCAGGTCTAAAGTCTATTTCTTTAATGGACAGAGGCAGTCTATAACTCATGCCTAGCTTACATATACCCCTTAAAATAACCTTAACGTTTCAAAAACAACTTGCAGGATACACATGGGATGCATGGCTAGGCTTATAAAGACCACAGTGGTTGTTAACCTAGAATACACCTATGCACTTATGATCTTCAGTCCTTGATTACTGCCTGAAAGCACTAAGCATTTATGAGATCACACCAAGAACATACAAAATGAAGCTTTTAAAGTTTATAAAATACATCTTGTAATTCATAAAATATTATTTATTCTGTGTTATTCGCACTATTACCATAGGAAAAACATACTTGGGAAACCAGTCTCAGCACACTGACTCTGTTTCATATTATGCTGCTTTCGTTTTTTAAGCTCACAATATTTACTCTCTAGCTGTGTTCATAAGACTGTTTTACTAGTCATTAACATTCACAGTTTTTTAGAAATGCTTTCTTAAAGGAAACCCATTTTGAAATCACACATTATCTTCATATTTAGAATAATTGCAAAATCATGTTAAACACAAACTACAAGAAGGTGTTAGCACAAAGCTCAAATGCTAGGCAGTCCAAATGACAATTATTCTTAAACTCAGTCTGGTCCTCCTAGACAGACATAACGTCAACACAGAGAAAAAAATGACAGCTGTTCTCATAATCTGTAATGTAAATAGTCAGCATTTTCAGATTTCTATAAATATTTCAATAATGTGTGAAACTACCTGGTGTCGTCTGAAGGTTCACAAATGAGCATACATGTTGTTACCAGCACATGTGTAGCTGGAACTCCAAGTTGTTTGTGATTACATAACCTTACAAAAATACAATTTATTGTGTTTGTTGTGACTTATAAAACCTAGTTTTTTTAGAAATATGATTATTTGGTTGTTCTATGAATATAGATATTTATTTTGTTAGAAGGTTCGTTTATAATGCATTAATTATTACTAGATAGGAAGCTAGACTGTAAAATTTCCAAATCTATCAGAAGGCACAGAAAGGGAGACTACAAATGTATTTGTATTTCTTCTTTTAGTTAGGTTCCCAAGTTCAAATATTAGTACTAGGATAACTGCCCTTGTGGGTCATTTTAAGCCAAGTCAGTTTCTCCATTTGAAAGTCAAACTCTGCACCTTGCGTCTGTAATGTAAACACCTTAACCATTATACCAAACTCATTTTATTTTATTTTGTTTTGTTTACTTAATTAACCAATAGGGGTCATTTCTTATTTTGTCTGGGAGGTATACTCAAAGTATTTCTACACAGCTCAATGAATACAATATAAAGATATTGAAGCACATGACAATACCTGAATACCTGCCTGTTCTACATTTTTGTGTGATAATTTCAGACAAAAATGAAGATTTTCCATGCAATAACAATTGGTAAAAGTTAATAAATAATTGTAAAATGAATGGACAGCATGGTATAAGAAGCTGGTGCTGATATCTCACTCTATGTTCTCACTGCAGTCAGCTAGGTGTGTGTGTCCATACAGCAGAGCAGATGTGTGTATCCTATAGTTACTTCTCCACAGGCATGCAATGACAATATTCAAGGTCTGGCAGTTAGTACAGTGGTTAAGGCTCTAAGCTCATAATGAGCTGCTTCTTGAAGTCGAGGGTAGACGTTTTAATTTTTTCATGGTGGGAGGATGGCATAATGGATAATTTGTTTCCCTTACAGACACAAGGTGCAAAGTTTGATTCTCACATCAGGTAATTTGCTAGGCTTAAAATGGCCAACAATGGTAGTTAGCCTAGTACTAATTTATGAACCAATATAAGAATATAACCAAATAATTAAATGATGCTACTATAGCTGAGAGATGCAAATGGATACATAATAAAAACAATTGCTTAGGATTCCTATGAAAACAGTCATAACATATAGGAAGTGCTTCTCAGAGGTTTGGTGCAATATTATGGAGATATGATCACTACAATTGAATTTGTTGTAAGGATTTTCAATGTAGCAGACTTGAACGAACATAACCTTAGGTTGTAAATACTTGTAACTAAAAGAGAGTTTTCAAACTAGCAAGAGAAAGGATTCTAGAAGAAGGCCATCTCTCTCCTGTAATGGAAGTCAGTTTGCATGATACAGTAATATGTTCATAGGTTCATAGGTAGGTGCTAGGCTATCTGCCCAAAGGCATTTATAAGCCTAGTCAGAATGTGTTGGCTTTCACCGTCCCCTTAGATTAGTTCCCTGTGCCTCTGTCCAGCAGAGCCACTGAAGTGATCCCTGGGGTAAACTTTCTATTTCCCATCCACTTGTCAAGGTTTCTCTTGAAGAGGGTTAGCGAGGAGCTCTGCTTAATGTAGATTGGAATCTTACTACAGAGCATGGGAAGTCTCTGGAACAGTTATCTATCCCTCCAGCATGTCCTATTTATTGTTGTGGTGAGGTTTAGATCCCTGGAGCGTGTGGCTTGAGGGGATATGGCTTTCTTTAGGTGGAGCATGTCCATCAATTCTGGGTTGGACATGGCCTTGTATGTCAGGCAGAGATCACCTCTGAGTAGGCGGTAAACAACCAAGTACAGATTGAGTTTCTTCAGTCAAGCTGCATAGGGCATCTGCTTGAGGCAAGTGATCCTCTTGGTGAGGTACTTCTGTGGACTTTCCAGTTGTTGCAGGTATCTTGTAAGGTACATCCCAAATGGGGCATTTTACTGTATGATGGGTCTGATGAGTGATGCGTATAGGAGCACAATGACCTCTTTCCATCTGCATGCAAACCCTTTTGTGATTAGGTGGGCCACTTAGAAGGATTTTCAAACCATTTTGGCAATGTGATTATCAAAGGAGAGGTTACCATCTATGTGGTAGTTTGTGGGTACTTTGTTTTTTCCAAAGGGGATGACTATGCACTTTTTGGCATTTAGCTTGAGGCCATGGTTTTTACACCAGGTATCTGTCTCAGTGAGACCCTTTTGGATGTCTGCATCAGCTGTAGAGTCAATTATAGCCCCTAGTTTGCAGTCATCTGTGAACTTGGTCAGCAGTCGTCTGCGAACTTGGTCAGCCATAGTCCTCCTGTGCTTGCCTGTACCTCTGAGAAGTATATGTTGAACAGGAGGGGTCCTAGTACTGAGCCCTGGGGAATGCCACTTGTAACCGTTTTAGAGTCAGACCTAGCTCCCACAACTCTTACCATGTGGGTTGTGTCCATGAGCCAATTGGCAACCCATCTCGTGACATAGGGGCTTATGT
Organism: Protopterus annectens; assembly: GCF_019279795.1. Classification (NCBI taxonomy): domain Eukaryota; kingdom Metazoa; phylum Chordata; order Ceratodontiformes; family Protopteridae; genus Protopterus; species Protopterus annectens. The sequence continues at coordinate 230,479,262 of NC_056726.1, read as the reverse complement.
CCAGGCTGGTGAGTTTGTCTAAAATACTTGAGTGGGGAATGGTGTTGAAGGCCTTTGTGAGGTCTAGGTAGGCTGTGTGGACCACCTTTCCCTCGTCTATATCCTTGGTAACTGTCTCAAAGAAGTCCACCGGGTTTAGGAGGCATGATCTGCCCTTAACAAAGCCGAACCAGGTAGGGTCCAGTGTTTGGAGGTTCCCAATGTTTCTGTTAATGAGATCCATGAAGATGCACTCCATAGCTTTGCAGACCAAGCTTGTCAGGCTTATAGGGCGATAGTTCCCGGGGTCCGTTGTGGCTCCGCCTTTGTGGAGTGGAATAACTGCTGCAGTGCACCACTCTGTGGGCACATAGCCTGTGGAGAGGCTGAGTTTAAGCAGTGTGTTTAGGTGAGGGGTTAGTTCATCTTTGAGCTTGTGCAGGACACAGCCTGGGACACCATCCAGTCCCACTGATGCTGTGTTTTTGGCTTTGGAAAGGGCTGTTTAACTTGAGTGTCTGTGATTTCAGGGGTACTACATTCTTCTGGTATAGTTATGAGCCCTTTTGGGGTGAGAGGGGGTGAAGTTTGCACTGAACCTGTCTGCCAGGATGTTGGCTATATCAGTTGGTCCAGTGTATTTTGTGCCATTCTGCACAAACTCCGAGCAGATCTGAGAATTACCACTTAGATTCTTGACATAGCTAAAGAATGCCTTGTGGTTATCTTTGGAGTCCATGGCAATTTTTCTTTCGAAGCTAGCCTTGGATGATTTTATGAGGGAACATAGTTTCTTCCTTGATACTGATCAGGGATGTCTTCCCTTCTTGGGATTTCACTCTTTTCTGTACTAGTTTCCTCCTTCTATTGTATAGCTTGTTTAAGGCAGGGGTCCACCAGACTGGCTTCCTTTTCTTGGAGGTGTGAGTCTTGGTTTTGTTTGGGATAGCATGATCCATGCATTCTTCTAGGTGCCCGTAGAGTGCATTAGTAAAGGATTTTGCAGCTTGACAGCATTATCCTTTAGCATGGGGGATTTGAAACTTCCCACCTGTGTCTTAAGTAAGTGAAGTTTGCTTTTGAAAAGTTATTCATGGTGGTTTCTTTGACCGGAGGTGGTGGCGGAATGTGGATATCCAGAGTGATTAGTTTATGGTCATATCTAACCAGTGAGGGGTTGACCTCCAGTGTGGAACACCAGTCGCCCATGTTGGTGATGACCAGGTCCAATATGTCATCACCTCTGGTGGGGGTGTTGACCAGTTGATCCAGGGCATTTGAGTTTATAAATTCTAGGAAATGTTGGGCAAGGGAGTTTGTACTTGAGTACTTCTCCCAGTTAATGTTTGGGTAATTGAAATCACCCAATATCAGGGTGTTTGGTAGGACCTTTATGTTTCACAGTGTTTCAGGAATGCGGGTGGGGGACCTGGGACATGGTGGGTGATCTGTAGCAAGCTATAATTTGAATAGCAGTTTTGCCCATTGTTAGTTGCATGTGGATGATCTCTGAAGCATTGTGCTATGCCTCTAACATGGAGGTGTGGGTATCCTTGATGAATATGTATACTCCCCCGCCTTTTGTATTTCGGTCCGGGTTTTGTGGCCGAAATGTATGGTATGAGTTGTAGCCTGGTAGTGCTAGGGTGCTCTCTGAAGCCTAAACCAGATTTCTGTTACTGCACATATATCGATTTTCTCCATACTGAGGAGTGCCTCGTGTGTGTGCATTTTGAGGTTTAGACTTCTGGCATCAAGTAGCATTACCCTTAGTTGTTTGTTACTTGTGCTATTGGCGTGGCCAGTATTCGAAAGCCTAAGGGTGATAGGTGCAAGCCATCTCTAGCGAAGCAGCGTGGCTTGTCGAGGATGTCATCCCAGGCTGACAGACACTGGATCCCCTTTGAATGACACCAGAAGATTAGCCAATTGTTGAAATTGATATTTTTTTCTCTATACCGTGGTATCATTCTTGGTGAGGTCAGGATGCTACAGGATGCTAATGGATCTGCAAGTCTGGTTAGTGGTAAGGTTGAGAGAGTAGACTTTTTATTTTACAAAGATAAGTAACATTCATGAACTAGCTGTCATAATTCCGTCCTATAAGAGAGAGGATGTCTGTCTGCAGCTGAGTGGAGAGCAGCTACCTTAACTTTAGGGGTGTTAGTGCTGCAGAGTGTTTCATAAGTGAGTGTATAGAATGGGTGTAGCTGTGAAAGTATTGTATTGGCTGTGAGTGTGCTAAGTCCCAGGATACAAATCTCACTTTATGAGTCAAACTGTATCCCCATCTTCACCTATGGTCATGAACATTAGCAGCAAATCATGAGTATACATACTGTGGACATTAGTGTTCTTTACAAGGTTGCTGAGATTACTGTCCAGGACATTGTGAGAAGCTCAGCTGACAAGGATGATCTTGTGACAAAGACACTGCAACTTAGGATCATGATCAGTCAGTTGTAGTGGATTATCCAACCAATTAGGATGCCCTTTGGAAACCTCCCAAGGGAGTTATTGCAGATATGATTTCCCTACTTTTCCACATTCTCAGTTCTGATGAGTGTAATACACATTTCTGAAGGGTGCAAGCTTCTCTTCCAATTCCTCATTTGGGAGTTTGATCTACAAACCCTCTTGACTATATATACTAACTTGACAGTCACAGAGAAAAGTTTGAAAAATATCAAATGTTCAACACCAGCTTGCACAGTTCCACTAATTGTATTAAAAATGCACTGCATTCTTCAAAATACAACACAAAGCCTTTCAAACATTAATGAAGTGTTGCAAAACCTACTGTGCACAGCCCACTGGGAGGTAGACTCAGGTCAGACCCATAACATGCTGAAGGGATTATATTATTTATTTATTATTGATTTATTGGACATTTGTTAACTGGGATAGTCCAGCTGAACAAAAGCCCTTTTTCACCGGAGGCCTGTGGAGAAAAGATCCACAGTAAAACAAGTTATTACATTACAATGGCTAGTAAGATACAATAGTAAAGTACATTAAAATGAGTTATTATATCAAAGTGGCTAGTGGGATACAATAGTAAAATGAATTAGTACGATAGGCATACATTAAAGATATAACAAATTGTTACACACATCTATTTTACAGAGATTTTTGATATAAACAGAGGTTCAAGGAGTAAAATAAAAGCAGCATTGTTAAATAATGTGCAGGGAAACTGTCCTGTTAGTAAAAAGTTAATTGGGAAATTAAACACTTTTTTTGAATTGGAGATTAATGACATATATATGTTTTAAAGGGAACTAAGGTAGGGGAAATATGAACAGAGGAGAGTTAGGTAAATAAGAGGAAGAGAATAAAAAGTTAGTGAGGTGGTTAGGAGATGAGGATAGTGGAGAATAATAAGTGATGAGCTGGGCTAAGAGGAAGCAGATAAGATGGTGTGTAAGAGAATATATAATAGCATAATAAGAAGAGAGTGATAGTTGGATTACAAAAGAGAGTAAAGACTTCAAGTAGGATGCTTACAACAAAATGTCCAGGTAGTATTTAGGTAATCTTAGAGACATGGTAAGTATGTTCCATGAGATGGCTGCTAGATAGCTATAACGTTTTTGTCCAAAAGATCTCTTGGGTTTGTGGATTTCTAGGTGATATTGATCAGAGCTGCTTAGAGTTCAAATAGGGTGCAAATTTAATTCTTAAGAGCAAGACAGTGATGTGACTTTTATTTGATAGAAATCTAGCTGCTTTACTGTAGATGGTTTCAAGTTTTGTGAGATTAGATTGTAGGTTAGTTAGGATTCGTGAACTATAGAAAAGGTTAGAAAGGAGATAAGCATGGGCTAGTGTCTGTCATCACTCAGTAGTTAGGAACATTTTATTTCTGTACAATAGACCTAATTTCTGATGTGTTTTCTTAATACAGTGGAATACATGAAGGCCAAACTTAAGTCAGTCATCTTTAATGGCAGCAAGAATCTTAGTACGGGTCTCAGCCTTAATGACTGTGTTGTTAAGGGATGTAATGGTGAATGCAGATTTGTGATGAGACAGTGATTTATGGAGGAAAAGTAGAAGTTTAGTAGTTTTGGGGTTGAGTAAGAGTTGGTTATTTAATATCCATGTTTCAATAAGGGTGAGTGACTTTTGTGTAAGGGTATATAGGTCAGAGAGGGTATCAGAGGTGATGATGACTGTAGAGTCATCTGCATACTGTATTAGGGATGACTGTGGACAGAAGTGTAGAAGTGATTTACGAAAACATTGAAAAGTAAGGGACCAAGTACTGATCCTTAGGACACTCCCATCTTAATAGGGGGAAGGTGGAGAGAGAGGAGAGCTATTTAACAGCTTGTTGTCTGTTGGACAGGTAGCCTTGAAACCAAGAAATAGTAGGAGTAGAAAGAACGAGTTGAGAGAGTTTAGAAAGGAGAACAGGGTGAGAGACAATATCAAAAGATTTGGAGAAATCAAGAAAGAGACAGGAGACCAGCTTGTTATTGTTTTTGGCCAGGGAGATAGAAGGAAATGGAGTTTGTGAAGGAAATGAAGGCTGTTGTGGTACTATGGTAAGAATAAAAACCATATTGTGTAGGTGAGAGTAGATTTTGGTAGATGAAATAGTCAAGGACTTGCTTATGTATACATTTTTCAAGGATTTTAGATAGAGGAGACAGCATTGCTATAGGCCGGTAATTAGCTAGGTCGGTAGAGTTTCCACTTTTGTGAAGGGATATACTATAGAATTGTTTCCATAGGGAGGGAACTGTGGATTCCCTTATAGAATGGAAATGGGCCTTGAGTGAAGAGTGAGGGTAAGCTGTCTGCTAATGCAGAGCAAGGTTTTAGATTGAGGAGAAGATTTTCAATGTAGTTTGTAGGAACTGGTTTTAGTGAGAAGGAGTCATTGATTTTAGAAGGAATGTTAGAATTAGAGGGTTCAGTGGAGTTAGAGGTTTGAATAAGTTTGCTAATTAAGTCTGTGAAGTAAGAGTTAAAGATGGATGCAGTTTCTAGTGGGGAATTATTAAGGCAGTGGTTAGGAGTAGAGGGGTTTCCAGGGTATAGGATTTGATTGACACTATTCCGAAATTTTTGGGGGTTCTTCTTTTGTGTGGTTTGGGGTTTCTGATAAAAGTTTTTCTTATCTATGTTAAGTTGTTTTTAATGAGGTTACTTAGTTCCTTGTATATTTGGTGGCGAGTGGGCAGTTTAGTCCTTGTCCAGAGCATCTAGGCATTATCTCTTTTTTGTATTAGGGGATGTGTGTAGCCTGAGTGAGCCAAGGAGAGCATCAAGATTTGACCTTTTTTGTTCGAAGGGGGCAAGATAGTTGAGAGTGTTAAGAAATATGGTGTTAAATTGGTGAACAGTTTCATCTAGAGACAGATTAAAAAGGAATGATCAGTTAAGAAATGAAAGAATGTCACTAAAGGAGTCAGGATGAAAGTTGGATAGTTTCTGGCATTCAGTAAGGATATGTGGTCTAGGAAGATGAGGAGTGAATCTTTGAATGCAAACAGAAAAGTGATCACTAATGGCATCAGGTAGGGATGGAGAGTTGTGATAGAGGTTAAGGTTGGAGACTAGAATCCAGTCAGTTGCAGATGTGGAGTTAGATGTTTTAATACAGTGGGTGGGAGATGAGATAAGCTGGGTAAAGCCATATAAGTTAATGCTGGAGCTTGGACAGGAGGAATTTAGTGACAGTCAGTTGATATTTACATCCTCTAGTAGGGTGCTTTCATTGGTTATATTGTTGGAAAACCATGAGAGTATTTGTTGTAGTATAGGTATATTATCTCCAGGTGGTATGCATATAGCAGCAATAGTTAAAGTTTTATGGTTGCTGAGTTTACATTTTGCAGTTAGTTAAGTAGGGTGAAAGGAAAGAGGAGGATTAGGTAATCGAGATAGGGTGAGATTGTTGCAGTAAACTATTGCAAAGCCTCCTCCTTTCTGGTAGTTCTGTCAAGTCAAAGGATGTTATAGCCCTGAGGGAGGAATTCATTATCTGCACTATATGGTTTAAGCCACATTTCAGAAATAGTTATTATATTGGGGGAATGTTGAGCTACGCAAGTATGAAATTCACTTGCTTTATTGGCAATATTACGAAGATTAATGGAAAATAAAGATGAATACTTTGCAGTACAGTCAGAGTGCTGGGATTCTGATTGGGATGGTAAATATAAATTGGAATTGCAGTTGGGTCCAGGATTTTAATATCACCAGAAAGATGTAAGGTATTACAAGGGTAAAGAAAACTAGTCTTGAATAAGTGTAATATGTGTTGTTTAAACTTATTGTTTAGATGTAATGAGTTGAGTGGAAGGAGTTTGATCTTGGAAAGAGAAATGTTGGTTGTAAGAAAAAGTGTGGGAGATATTTGAGAATAGTATTGTGTTTCTGCATGTAGGGTGTAATGAGTAGAATTTTGAGGGGGATGAAGTGGATTAATATTTGTATGATATGAGGAGAGGAAAGAGAGAAGCAGAAGAGGGAGAGTGAACAGGAAAGATAGCACAATCTGGGCAGTGAGATTAATGGAAGTGAATATAATAACTCTGTAGAGAAGTAATTAAGGGATTAGTAGGAGCTGTAGTGTAGATGGTGTAGGAAAAGGGGAGAGGATGTGTGGAAGGGATATAGGAGGGAGTGACTGGTAAAGACTGGGAGGAAGGGAAGGTACTTATAGGGGTGGGCAAATGTGACTCAGCTATCAAGGTAAGTGATGCAGGGGTGGGTAGGAATGTGGGTGGGGTAGAGGAGCAGAGTAAGCCTAAGCATAACTTTTCTGCCATAACAGCATAATAATAATAATAGCACTGATGAAGGCTAATTAAGCTGAACCTGGTATGATGTTATGACAGAATAGTTAAGTTTACTTAGTAAGGAATTGTGCTGTTTACTATCTATTCACCATCATGTCAGGAGTGCTGATTCTTGTAATTAATAGCCTAGAAGGCCAAGGTGGCAGTAGTATATATATTTCTGCCTAGCTGTTCCATAGATCTACTGTCTTAGTCAGAAGGAAATAATGTAGTAGAAGGCAAAAGTCTAGACGGTTTGTGAGAAGAGACAGGCACTATAGAATGTTCAGCAGAAAGACATTTGTAGAGGAATGTATACACATTGGGCAACTTGTCAAATCTTTCAAGTTTCTTAGGGGCTGGAGGATGAGAATCTGGAGCCCCAGAGGCTGCTGGAAAGGTATCTAGACAAACAGAGCAAGATGAAGGAACAGCAGAGGGCTTAGGAGACTCCATCTGGAGCAGCTCATTATATCTCGTTTGAATATCAGAAACCTGAGAACAGTCCCATTTAAAATCTTTCATCATATGAGAAAGAGTATCTCCAAAGGAGAGGTCTTTTAGGGGAGAGTCTGGACTAATAGAAATCTCTTCTTCAAAGCCTTAATCCAAAGGAGAAGAGATATGAGAGGAGTATGCCAAAACTTTCCCCCAGAATACAAATAATTTTCAGAAGAGTCTTGCTCTCTGGGCCTCTTGAATTGGTAGATGACCTGGGGAAATCAGGCACAGAAACTCCTTTGGGAAGCTTTAAGGCCAACAGTGAATTAAATAACACATTAGTAAAATCCTGCAATTTATGTTGAGGATCCTTAAAAGCAAGAAAAACATGCTTGGCTTTTTGATATTTTTTTTGAGTGATGTCTGTCTTAAATAGCTTATGAGGTTCAGACGCTTACATTCACTCAACCTGCCCTCAAAAAAAAAAAAGAAAAGAAATATATATATATATATATATATATATAAAACATTAATATATTGTAATAAATTTCTCATTTTCACTTTATATATTGTCTCTAGATATTTCTGTTAAATTCTATGTAAAACTGACACGGTATCTATCAATGTTGTTCTTGTTTTATTGGGGCTTTTCTCCCCGAGCCTCCACTGAAAATAGGCTCACACCCAGACGGACTATCCCTGTCAACAAATGTAACATAAATAAATGTTCACATTTCCATGTTTGTCAGTAATGCCTGCACGCGGAATAGTGTGACAGGCTTTGGCCAAGTATATATATATATATATATATATATATATATATATATATATATATACTGTATGTACTGTAAAACCATTATTCACTGCTTCAGCAGCTTTTTCAAATAAATGAATGACACTGCAAAGGCAGGACTTTTATTTGGCAAAGCCAAAGCCAAATTGATGACAGCTCAGGTTTAACAGATTTTTGATGTTCAGATCAATGATGTCTGAGATAATACATTCTATAGCTTTGCATATTAGGTTAATGAGACTAATGGGTCAATAGTTATGAGGGTCTGTTAGTGGGCCTTCCTTGTACAACAGCAATGCAGTGAATGTTTGTCAGGTTTCAGGACTGTAACCAGTTAAATACATTTTAAATGCAGCAGTTGTCAGCAGTGTACACTTCTAACAATGTTTCTCCTACAATTGTTTCTTTATTAACTCCTTGGTTAAACTATAATTATATCTGATAAGTTATTTTGAGATGAAATGGTACAATGTGCACTTTAGCAGCAATAAAGGATAAAGGGACAGGAAACCAAGGCGCGGGAATAGTGTAGTCATTTAAGTTAGAAGCATCAGTCTGTATGTCCAATTATCATTTTTGCAGTTGAGTCATACGTACTTTTCTATCTCAGGTTATGACAATAAACAACCATTTTTAATTAATTTCACAGTTTCAGAGTAGGTGAAGAGAAGGCACTGATCAAATGATTGCATGTGCTGCTTGAGGGGACTGATCTGCACTTATTCTATGGTACCTTTCTTCCCTTAAGAGTTTAAATCAAGATAATCTGTCTTGTTGCAAGGATATGCAATTGGTGACATAACAGTTGCCAAAATACCCTGACCTGAATGTCTACAAGCAATATTATTTCAAAAACTGCTTAAAGACTATAAAATAAACAGCCAATCAACTTTTACACAGTGACACTCAGCTGTTGGTGTTCGTGTGTGTGTGTGTGTGTGTGTGTGTGTGTGTGTGTGTGTGTGTGTGTGTGTGTGTGTGTGTGTGTGTATATATATACGCATATTTATGTTTTACATGTAATAAACAGTTTTAATCTGTTTAGAAAATAGCTCTTCTGACTCATATGAAGAAACATCATAGCAAAAAGCTGAGGACAAGATTTTTTTGTGTGTTCCCCAACTATGATGAACTTTTTGTTTCTTTTTTGTCAAGAGGGGGTAACATATGGGGGTTTTGCCAGGTGTACCAACTGACCAAGCCACAGGGGAGACCGAGTGTTATCATATCTAGCAGTTGCCCATCATATAAAAATCCACAGTTCAGAATTGCCATGCATGAAATGACATTCAGCCATATACATTTCAATCAACACGATCTGCAGTCTCATGTGGAATTTTGCAGAATTATATAAAACACTGAAGGCCCTTATAAGAGTGCAGCAACAAAGGTGATGATAATTGTACCTCATTGTTTGTAATAATACTGCAAGCACTCGGGTTTTGGCAGCTCAAATGATGATAGGCAGATGATTCAAAAGCAGTTTACCTACTTTATTGTGGATTGAAAATGAATACAAATTAGAGGAAGTACTGGGGAGAATCTGGTAAATCCAAAAATAAAAGTTCCACAAAATTACCATATGTTAAATAAATTGTTAAAATCAGACTGTAAAAATCATTAGGCATTTTTAAAATGACAGTCAATAACAGACAGTAATGCAGGAAACTCAAGTATCTAATTTACAAATACTCTAATGTACATTAGGAGGCAAAAAACCATACACAAACTTGTACAGAATTTTGTCTAGCTTTATTTATGAAACACATGTCATTTTATACGTTTTACAATCAGCCTTTGCCCACCTCACTGACGTGGTCAGTGACAGGGTCTTTACATCATAGTAACTTATGAAAAAGTGCTGAGATGGTGTTTTTCAAAAATCTTTTTCCCATGAGAATATTACAGCCTTGCAAAGCACCTGGTCGGTCACAATGTCCTTCGAGGATGTAGCCAATTCAAGGCTCTTAGATTAGTTCGAATACAATGGGTGCATGTCTTCTTTAATACTTCTCTTTGTCTCTTTCTTGTTCACCAGCTGGACATTATCTCTGATAGTGCGCACAAGGCCGTTCTTCTGGTGGAAGCAGGAAAAGATACACATGCACACAGATTCATTATTTTCTAACTTTGCAAAATAATCTTTCACTGACAGACATGAGCCAGGCCGAGCTGGTCGCTGCCAAGGCCAAGTTTCTAATCACACTGCAGCTTATGCTTCAAGCAATAATATGCAGTTTATTTCTACTATTATTCTAGTAAAACAGAATTAAATGCATTACATATTATACTATTTTTCAACCTTTGCTCTTCATATAGATTTGAGCACATTTATTCCTGTCTAAAGCACACATTTCCTATATATCTGACCACACAACTTATATGTCTGAATGTTTGAATACATATTTTCCTAACAGCTTATATGTGAATACATATTTTTCTAACATTCTCCCTCCTGTTAATGCATTTCATTCTATTTGAAACATAAACAATATCATTTCATTTCTTAGCCTTTTTCTTTTCAAGGACTTTCAGCTAAGTAAGTCATTTATTTTATATTTCAGAAAAAGCATCATCTGAAATTAATCTTTCAATTTCAACACTTTGGTAAAAAGTTTTAGTAGCAGATATATCAACAAATTTTTGATTAATCTTTTCATGCAGGGAATTTCACAGTAAACACATGCTCCTATTAGGAGTATACCCACACAAATAGCAATTAAGTGTTTAATAGAATGGAACCCCACCCCCCCAAACAGATTCTGGAAAAAGTCCGTCAGTGGGTTTGGGTCTGGTTTAGTCATTGCTGATACTTGCTGAATTACCTCTAGGTGGTTATTTGTCTCGTGGCGATCCTCAGGGATAAAAGCACAGCATTCTTCTTCGTGTACCACCTCTTGCCGCTAGGGTGAAGTAAAGAGCCATTCGATTTTGTAGCACAACAGTTCTTATTGCATTCAGTTTATCAGTCACCAATTCTAGGGTGGAAATTGCTCATGACTTCTTGACAGCTTTCTCAGCTCCCAGATCGATTTGACTGCTCCATAGGCTGGTGGTATTCCTGCCCTGGATATAACACTGTTGCCCAAGTCCATATGAGTCAATTTACTTTTGTCTTTCACTGAATTATGGTCTTTTCAACCAGCTTCGATTTTACCAACTGGATTTACAGGTTTTTTAACTGGACCTTCAGATTCTCGAGCTGTTTTCCTTACGTTTTGTATTTTACCCAAAGGTAATTCTGCAGTATGTCTTATTGCTGAAACCAGATAACCCAAAAAACAACTGCCGGACCAATTCTCAGGTAACCATTTATATGCCTTTTTCCCACAAATAAAATTATTACTTTGGTACCAATACGTGTTATTCCTGCATGAAACATTTTTCTATCCTTAATAGACAATTGCTTAGTTAAGACTGGATTGTCACATACTGCATTTAATGTAGTTTTCATTGAACTCAGATATGAATCATGGTTAGTATTACAAACAGTACCCCCACTTTTGACTTTAATGTAACATTTATAAGACATTGTTATATTACCATTACTCCAGCCCACCTGGAGGGTATCACTTTTGTAGAAACATACAACTCCTTTTTGTGTGACAGGTAAAAATAAAGCAATTTTGTCCTGTGATCTCACAGTTTCTGTATAAAAAACTTTCCAAAGTCTCATTTTATCCCCAGAGGGACAGTGGACATTACAGTCTTTATATGCTGTTGGTATAGCTGTACAAACCCAGCAATTTGAAAAGTTTATAGTCTCTGTATACACTTGCTTCATGGCCAGGTATGTGTTAAAGTTTGGATGCCAGTCTATAAACAGTTCATCACGTCTTCTCACTTTTACTCGTGTGGTTGAGTGCAGAGAAAAACCACAATAAGAGAAAAATTGTCATATTTAGTCAACAAATGCACTGCCAAAGAAAATAATTATGCAATAGTTCTTGGGTTGCTCTGCTTTTTGTTTGCTTTACTCTTGGCCATTTTGCCCTTGTGTATCAGTCACAAAGTTCTTATTCAGCTGAAAGTTCTTTTGTCTGAAAAAGAGTTAAACTGCAAAACAGATTTATTTATTAACAGTTTCTTTATATAATTAGCTAGTGAACTGTCAGCTTCCAGCTCTGCAGGCATGAGAGCTTTTACTGAGGCACATAATATGCCCTTCAAATACTACTTCAAAGGGGATCAAACCCTTTACATTTGTTACTGTTTTCATGCTCAGAAATGCTAGAGGTAAACAGCAAATCCAATTCTTCTGAGTCTCACTCATCAACTTCCTTAACTTGTTTTTTAAAATCCCATTGTACCTCTCCACCAGTCCTGCTGACTGTGGGTGGTAAGCACAGTGATTCCTTAAGGAAATCCCAAAAAATCTCCCAAGTTGTTGAATTGTCTGATTGACAAAATGTGTCCCATTGTCACTATAGATTCTTTCCGGTATGCCAAATCTAGGAATTATTTCCTTTACTAGGCCTTTGCCACTGTTGCTGCATCCGGATTCCTGGTTGGAAAAGCTTCTACCCATTTTGAAAACATATCTATGATCACTAAACAGTATTTCTTTCCTTCACATTTATTCAACTCTATGAAGTCCATACAAATAGTATGGAATGGATATGGTGGTGTAGGAAACTCCTTGCTTGTTTTAAATGCTCCTTGTGCATGGTGCTTGTTACAAGTATGACAAGCTGCACAAAATTTTATTGTATAATTTATGTATCCATATGTTTGGAATATTTTATTTACTAACTGTACCATCCCCCCTGTTGAGACATGGCTCTGCCCATGGCTCAACAAAGCTGCATATCTAAATAAATTAGACGGCAATATTGTTTTTTTTTTTTCCCTTTGGAAATGTACAGTCCATTCTCAAAAAATTGCACCTTGTTTTACCCAGTTTTGTTTTTCTGCTTTTGTAGTAAGCATTTGCATTGTTTTTAACATGTCTAAATCTAAAATCTCAAAGGGTTGTAATTTCTCATTTAAAAATAAAGTTTCTGAGTCTGAGGCTGCTTGCTTTGCAGCTGCATCAGCTCGTGCATTACCTTTTGAAATCTTATTCTGTTGTTTTGTATGAGCTACACATTTACAAATAGCTACTTTGGTAGGCAACTGAATAGATTCTAATAGCTCCAAAATAAATTGCGCATGATTAATAGGTTTTCCACTGGATGTAATTATCCCTCTATTTTCTTTATTGTTGTGCAAACACATGCACTGTAGAAAAAGCATACTGATTATCAGTATATATGTTCACTTTTTTGCCTTTTACTAAAATACATGCTCCTGTCAAAACTACCAGATCTGCTGCTTGAGCATACAAGTTGTGTGGCAAAGTTTGTGCTTCTAAATTTTTAGTGTCTGTAACTACTGCATACCCCACCAGATTTTTCCCTGTAGGACCCCTTCTGCATGAGCCATCTACGTAATATGTCACCTCAGCATCATCCAAGGGCATATCTGTAAGATCTTGTCTAGGTAAAGCTAACTGTTCATATGAGGTTGAATCAGCAGTATGGTCATACATGAAAGATGTCTAGCAGGAGAAAGGTATGCAACTTTTTCTTGTAGCAGAATTATTGCAACTGCATGAGGCATTCTCAATGTGAGAGGGTGGAATAACACCACTGAGGCTGAAGCCTGCACTGCCATTGCTGCTGCAACTACTGCTTGTACACAGTGAGGCAAAGATTGCACCACTGGGTCTAACTGTGATGAATAGTGGGCATTGCTTATCCCCATGTTGTTGCTTTAATACTGATGTCATGTACCATTGCTTACAATCTATGGTCTAAAAACGTTTGTGATAACTTGGAAGTCTTAAAACTAATGAAGAAGCTATTAACTGCTTCAACCTGCAGAAAGCCATTTCTGCTTTTGTTTTCCATTGTAAAATAATTTGGTACCCAGTTCCAACAAAAATTAGTTGTACCTAAGAAAGACATTATTTCTTTTTTAGTTGTTGGTTTGGGTGCTTGCAAAATTGCTGTTTTTTTTCTTTTCTCTTTCCCATTATCTAGTATTTTACCTTTATTGAATATCACATATCCCAGGTATCTAACCTGTGTTTTTTACCCAAAGTTGTAACTTACTTTTGTTTACTTTGTGTCCTTGTATTACTAAAAATTTTAATAATGCTACTGTATTCACCCTGCACTGCTGCTGGGTGCTGCTAGCAAGATGTCATTTACATAAAGTAAAATTTGACTACCTTCTGGTGGGGTAGACCCTGCCAGGTTGCTAGCCATTTTGTGCAAATATTATTGGGCTCTCACAATATCCCTGTGGTAGTCGAGTATATGTATACCTTTTACCCTGAAATGTAAATGCAAACCAATATTGACTATCAGGATGTATAGGTATTGAAAAGAAAGCATTGCTTATATCTACCACAGTAAAATACTTTTGTTGTGGCTTTAAATCATTTAACAAGGTATGTGGGTCTGGCACCGTAGGCGCTCTAGGTAATACTGCATTATTTACAGCTCATAAATCTTGTACCATCTGCCATTCCCCGTTTGCTTTTTAACAGGAAATAGGGTGTATCACATGGTGAATCAGGAGATTCTACCAGTACTCCTTTTTGAGTAATGCTGCTTATTATAGGCTTAATTTTTACTTTTGCATTCTTTTCCAAAATGTATTGTCTTTTCTGTGGTCTAAAAGCTGACTTTGGGGTAATTGTAACTGGTCCTGCTGCTTGAATAAGCCCTACATTTAACTTGCCTGTTGACCACAGAGTTGTTGGAATTTTACACAAGGCCTCTTCTTTTCTTTTAATAAAAATGCTAATCAGCTGTCCTTACTAGATTGCAAGTGTACAGCTGTATGTGTCTGTGTCAACCAATTCAGTTTTGTTTTTATATCCCTTGTCCTGACATTTCTAAATCAGTCTGTTTTCCCATTTTGTTACCTTTTTTCTAAGTCTGCCCATTTAACACTTTTGTTTTTGTCAAGCTGACATGTGGCAGTCTATTGGACTTATACAATCTCATGAACTCCTGAGGTAATGAACAGCTTACTACACTGTTTCCCTCAGTATCCCAGCATAAAGTTTGTAATATTAATTTGTCAGCAGGATTCTTACTTATATTCCTTATCAGGTCCTGGTGTGCTACAGTAGTATGGAGTACAATGTAACAAGTGCTGCTGATCAGTGTCAAGGGAGGGTACCTTACTGATGGCTCCGTTTATCAGTTCTTTGGTTACTGCCCTGGACCAATCATAACTAGGTCCTGGCTGTACCAATAATAGGCTTTACCCTCTGATCACACCACAAAAGCATCCATTTGTCTTTGTGCTTCCATACCCTGCATGGTAGGAACTACTGCTATGCCAAATATTTGCACAAGGTCTCTCCCCAGTAAGTTTACTGGATATTTTTGCAGAAACTACAATTTTACTTTTCTGAGTCATACCTGAAACAGGGTCAGTTATTGCTATATTATGGGAAAGTGGTTCCCTGTATAGCTGTCCATTTGCTGCTTTTACTAATATATAATCAGGTGATTCAGAATGTTTTGGTAACTTGGAGGGGTGTATCAAAGTCCGTGACGCTCCTGAGTCACACAGGAATTTGACCTTTCTTCCCTCCACCAGAAGTGTTACTTCTGGTTTTGTATTGCTAGGTAGAGCTCCAGGCTCAACAATGCTAAATCTAAAATTTTATTTTCATTTTTATCCTCTACATCTGTTTGTACTTCCTCTATTCCCTCTACTACATTCACATTTTCTTTTTGTTTATTAACCTTTCCTGATGATTTTTGGTTATTATCACTATTCATATAGTCAGTCCACATCTCCTTTATCTTCTGTCATTGCTTTCTTATTTTGTTTATAGTCCCTAGCTAGATGCCCTTTTTACCTGACTGTAATACAAATACTTTAGCTCCGTCTTCAGCAGTGAAGACTTGTGCCTTTTTTTCTTTTTACTATTAAAGTGTCTTTCAGTACGTCTAGCATACTCAAGTAAGGCTTGCAGCCTGCTTGTTCAGTGATCTATCATATGCCTTGTAATAAAGCTACTAACAGAGGCAATGCAACCTTTTAAAAATGTATTTTTTAATTGTTGTTTAAAGCATTTTAATAATCTAGCATAATATCCATCTACTGTCTCATTTTCCTGTTGTATGCATTAATTAATGCAAGTCCAGTCTGCTCTAAGTTTTCATTTTTTAGAGATTCTGTCTGTTAGACCTTTCACTCTGTTGTCTAAAAATGTTTCAGAATTTAAGCTTTGTTTTTTTTACAATTTGCTTCCTCAATCCACCTATGTGCTTGAGGTATGCCTAGTTGGTGCTGTTTTTCTTTTGCCTGACGCCCTGCATCAGATTAAAGCTTGTTTAAGGAGTTTAACTAGTGAAAGTTTATCTAGTTTACTATCAAATTTATAGTTGTTAACACATTTTGCAAAATATCTCACATTATCTGCTTACTGCAATTGCATATGCTTCACATTATCCGTTAGGCGGATCTCGTGATCTCTTAGTGCACTGATCTCCCATGTCTTAAAAAGACTGTTACGTAACCCTTCTCTTGTACCACGTGGTATCTTATTTCCCATATCCACAGTAGTGTCTAGAATGACTGTTTACTTTGCTTTGTTATTCCCTGATCTATGACTCAAGATACAATACTTTGACTCTCTCTCCCTGCTATCACAAACCTTAGCAATAGCACAGTGTAACCTGGTCCCTGATCTAAAACAAAGACAAAGAGGGAAATTCTTCTTACCTGAGCCTCCGCTTACTGCTGTTTTGTCTTCTTGGGGCCCAGTCTTCCGCTTTTCAGCCACAGATCAGAAAGTGGACAGCCTCTTTACACACAACAATTCAGTCGGGGGTCTTTTCACTTTAAGCAGAACCATTTTGGTTTGGCAGCTTCTCCTCAGATTTATAACCACCCATGCACTCTGTGACCTGCAGCTTACCAAGGGAATTCCGGCTTTAGAAGGACCAAAATGTTAAATAAATTGTTAAAATCAGACTGTAAAAATCATTAGGCATTTTAAAATGACAGTCAATAACAGACAGTAATGCAGGAAACTCAAGTATCTAATTTACAAATACTCTAATGTACATTAGGAGGCAAAAACCATACACAAACTTGTACAGAATTTTGTCTAGCTTTATTTATGAAACACATGTCATTTTATACGTTTTACAATCAGCCTTTGCTCACCTCACTGACGTGGTCAGTGACAGGGTCTTTACATCATAGTAACTTATGAAAAGTGCTGAGATGGTGTTTTTCAAAAATCTTTTCCCATGAGAATATTACAGCCTTGCAAAGCACCTGGTCGGTCACAATGTCCTTCCGAGGATGTAGCCAATTCAAGGCTCTTAGATTAGTTCGAATACAATGGGTGCATGTCTTCTTTAATACTTCTCTTTGTCTCTTTCTTGTTCACCAGCTGGACATTATCTCTGATAGTGCGCACAAGGCCGTTCTTCTGGTGGAAGCAGGAAAAGATACACATGCACACAGATTCATTATTTTCTAACTTTGCAAAATAATCTTTCACTGACAGACATGAGCCAGGCCGAGCTGGTCGCTGCCAAGGCCAAGTTTCTAATCACACTGCAGCTTATGCTTCAAGCAATAATATGCGAGTTTATTTCTACTATTATTCTAGTAAAACAGAATTAAATGCATTACATATTATACTATTTTTCAACCTTTGCTCTTCATATAGATTTGAGCACATTTATTCCTGTCTAAAGCACACATTTCCCTATATATCTGACCACACAACTTATATATGTCTGAATGTTTGAATACATATTTTCCTAACAGCTTATATGTGAATACATATTTTTCTAACACCATATCCAGAAATTGGAGAGAATGTAAGACTATAAAAGGCATGGGGAGATTTGCAATCTTAAAATGAAGAAGTTAGTAAAGCAGATGAACCAATATCCTGTTTTAACATCAACAATATACAACTATACAGAAGAAATTGCAGACATGTGTAAAGGACAAATTCAGCTAAAGTTTTAGGAAAAAGAGCATCAGGAAGTGTTACAGTCAATTCTGTCACAATATTTAAAAAAATAAATACATAAATAAAATGGAGAGCACTGTGATTACCAAGAAAACTTATCATGTAGCCAGAATTATCCTACAGGGAAAAGTAAATGTCCAAGTACAATTTTATCTAACAATCATTCTAGATATGGGAGACCACTGAAGAAATAAAAGAAGCATGGATACATTGAGATATGATAATGATAGCAAGGGTTGAAAAGTTACATTTATTTAAATATCTATCAAATATTTATTTAAAGTTTGATTTTGATATAAATAGGCCATGACATGCAAAGTGCAGTGTTACGGTTAATTTTGAGTGTTCACAGTACAAAATGCATGCTTCCTCAGATTATATAAAAATCAAAAGGACGATGTAAAAAATACATTTGTTATACAACATTATAGAAAAAACATACCTATGTAATTAAGGCAAGAAATAACATTACATATAAGTTACTGTAAACAAACCTGGAAGTTCATGCATTTGCTCTTTATTGTTGTTTCATCAGAAACATACATTTCCCAGCAGTCCTGGATGGGTATTTGCAGAGTATTAGGGAATACTTTACAGAAGATGTACAGAGATAATATCAGTTTAGCATGTCTCATTGCATTCTGCATCCTTGGAATACAGGCCATATCTGCATCAGATCCCGGTTTAAATTTCCCATCATATATGGTGGGACTCGTAGCATTGGCACAACAACTCTTAATTTTCTAAGAAGTTAATGAAATGGATAGTCTGTGGCTATGGAAATTCGTGTGACGAGGGCTTGGAACACAGGATCGGTGCACCCACTCCGTGAAGCATGTGTGTGCTTACATAGAGGCCCTTACAGCTATAACTTATATTTATCTTATTCCCCTTGATTTCAGACAAGCCACAAGCAACTAGGCTGTGGACAGACAGGTCTCTTCTGTTAGCATCTTCTCGCCTTTCTTTTCAATAGAAACAACAGGGTCCATGATGTGTGAGAGCATTTTTCCCTATAGTGACTATACTACACTGAGTGTTTATGATGCCCAGGCTTAAGGAGGATAGCAATGCTGATTGTTTTTTGCCTTTCATATGAGACTGTGCAGTGAGTGTGCTCTGGGATTGGATATAACAAACATCATCATCTTCCTTTTTTACTTTACTGCTAGTTTAGTTAGCAATGGGAATAGTGTGCATCATGTCAAGGCGGTCTGCTTTCCACGTGTTATATCCCCTATAATATACACAGCTGGTGATAAAGCAAATGGTCCTAAAGTGTAGATTTGACATTTGAAAATGATAGTATAGGTAGATACTTAATAAATCACATGAGCAATTCTTATGTCTCATTACTCTGTAACCCAGTTCCTGTTACATTATTTTAATTATTTAATTTGTTGTTGAATATTTTCAAAGTACAGTCAGCATGATAAAAGTGAAAGAAGCTAACAAATGATTTTCTTTTTTTGGTTGTCAGTAATAGTGCGAATGTGTTGTTTTTGTACCAGTGCTGTTATAATGCTACCATAATCTACATAGTAACAGAAAAAAGGGCAAATAGGAATTTCAACACAAGTGTTCAAAAAATGTGAACAAATGCAATAATTTCAGGATTAGTAAGAAAACTGTGCCATTCAAAATGTAAATTAAGAATAAGCACAGAACAAAAAAGTTAAGGAAAGTGGAAAAGAAAGTTTGAATGAGAAGAAAGATATTACGTAATGCCCCTTTCTCTTGCTTGCTTTCTCTCTCTTTGCATTGGGACAGTTCTATTAAGATATTCTGGTGTTCTTTAAAAAAAAATTATAAGAAGCAGTATCATATAAGATATTGCATTCTGAACACTTAGCTATGATAAAAATGTCTTCCACACACTAAAAAACATTTGTCTTAATCATGTTTTATTCTATTTCCAGCAAAGTCTGTCCTGTAATCATATTGTACCCTTAATGTCTAACCAAAGGTCAACAAAAAACATATAAAACCAAATATATGTCACGAGGTACATGAAGTGAAAAATGAGGTAGTTCAACACATTACAATGTACGTAGACATTATTTTTAAGGTGTTGAATATTTAATTTTATACACAGGGAAGGACACAGAGAGTGTGAGTTGTTCAGTTTTCTGTAGCTTGTACTTTAACTAGGTCAAGGAGATGTTCTGAAAATCAAATTGCAGAATGCAGTTCTACTAAAATCTTTGTAATTTATGTTCTTAAAGAAACAGAATGGCCTACCTTAGGCACAGCAAAAAAGAGTTTGAATAGCTATGATTTATAAGTAGAAATATTGGTTAAAAATGAATTACCTGAATATAGTGTGTCATGTTTACATGGCTATCATTGTTTTTTTTTTTATTTGTTAACTGAATAAGCCCCCTATCTTCTTAGGGACATCCCATAAGAACTTTATGACTGAGTGACTTTCCCAGATGGTAGCTGACTGACTGGTTTGCTAAGATTCCATACAAGAAGATAATAAGCATGAAGGCAGAGACATATTAATTTAATTTCAAAGGCATGCTCTTCCCCAACTAGTGTTTGCATTGTATCCTACTGCTACACTGGTACTTTGCAGCAGAAAAGCATAATAGTAATGAGGCCACTTAGTGGAGGAAAAAGTGTTCACGCACACATATTTAATTCCACAGCAACTGTTAATTTCGTGGGAAATTTGTGCCTGACATGCAGTTTACATTCACATTTGACAAGAATTTATTTGGTAGCAAATATATTCATAATATCGAGTCAAGTTTCTGAATTCCGTGGAGTAGTCTGCCTCTGGCTACAAGTCAGAGCTGTCTAAGCACAATGTTGGGGAGGGGACCAGATATACAGCAGCCACTGACTCAAAGATGAAAGACTTAAAAGTAAAAGGGGAAGGAGAACTTGCATGTTGTCCTTGTCTCTCACTGGCAAAGAAGAAGCTTTTCTCTGTAACAGGAGAAGGATAATGTGATGGAATTCCAACAGTTCTCATGCCACACTTTAATATGGACAGTGGCTCAGAGAAGCAGTTATAAGCAAGGTGATTCTGGTCTCTTGATGGGCATCCTCTGTTAAGTGCTGATGTTCAAACCTATCTGAGAAGAAGTGCTGCTATTGGTCCCTACCATACTTCTCATCTGTCCAGATTTTTGAAGAATATTCAGTTTTTTTTCCTCACATGTTTGGTCTGTTCCTTCAGAAAACGCATACCGATGCAAAACCTGTTAATCTCTCAACTTTCTAAATTTAATAGCTCAAGATTTAAAATCGATCACCCCATTATTTCAGGCACTGTTCAGATATGTTGTACTAACAGGCTAACAGTTATGGTTCCTATCTTTGCCTACCTTCTGATATCCTGAGGCATCACTGGAACTACTGGCAAAACCAATAGAAATCTAGGTTGTGTGAGAACAGACAAGCTTTATCCTACATTTTTCACAGTAAAATCTGTTTTTTCTCTAAATATTAAAGTTATTTTTTAGATTGTCTCACTTCATTTCAAAACTACAATTCTTCCCCTTATGCTACTCTGGCATACTTAGAGTTCAGTGAGGTTAGATTCATTGACCATATTTTTTTCAATTACTTTTAGCTGTGTTTTTTTTGAGTCCATATGCATTTTTATCATATGGGATAGTAATGCACTGCAATTTGTGTGTGTGTGTATATTTTTAGTATTTTGGACATTTTTGTGTTAGGCTTCTTGATTTAGAAAGTTTTGTTCTGTTGAAGAAATAGTACAATGCTACCATAAATGTCTTCATAAATGCAAATAACATGCCTTATGTATAATACATGGCTTAAATTCTATTCTTAAACTATTAAAACTTGTACACTCCCTCATCTCATAATAACAAATACATGTAAAAACGACCAATTGGAAATATGTGTTTGGTTGAATATTACAGTGCATTTCACTGAGCTGGTTAGAATCCATATTCACTGCTGGTTTTGGAGGTTATGTCATAGATATTTCACTCTCAGCCTTATCATTTCTGTCAAATCCAAACTCAACAACAGGGTGTGGTTCCTTTTGTAGCATGTCCCTGCTATATTCAGTCTAAGAAACAGTTTGCTATTTTGCTTACCAGCCTAACTCTCTGAAATCATAGCTCATAGGTCCAAGCTTTCATTTTGATAGTTGTGTCTGAAAATGAGTTAACTTCCCTATACTACATGTGAAGAAAATTTTCAGAGTGGATTCATTACTGTAAAACCACACATCTCTGTATTTTATGTGATATGACATAAATAGCTTTATAAGTGAATTGTAGGTTCACTGCACTGAAGGGTCATTTTAAACTTAGCCAATAATCAGTTTAGAATCAAACCTTGTACCTTTTTGCCTATGAGGTAAAAACCTTAACCGTTATGCCAAACCCTCCACCTAAAGTCAACAGCTCTAAAATAAATATAAAAGCTTAAGGGATTATAATAAAACTGTTTTCAAAACTGTTTCCTTTTTTACATTTAAGCAAACGACATCTGTCAAATGTTTAATCAATCTATCTATTCCTTGCTAAGGTCATGTAAATGCTTTAATCTGTACTGACAAGCTGATTCAATTCATTTTTTGTCTTTATATCTGAAGCATTACTATTCCTTAGCTCAGCCATGGTCATAAAGCTTTTGATATCTTGCTACAGAACAAACAAATCCATAGTAAATTTCCAAAACTATGTTCCTGGCACTTCTGACATGCTCAATCAAGTAGCTCCAATTTGGAGCATAAATTTTATCAGCTATACAAGACTGAAACTGCCCTATATCAAATATCTAAGATTCGGGGTAGATTCTTTGCTACAATTCCCTATAATACTGATATCAAATGAAGCATGCTTTCTTCTTAGATCAATGCTGCATAGAGTATTTTAATCACTCACTAGAAGTAAGGTATGGCATGGTATGGTGATATTCATCCCTCTGCCTAATATGCATTTTCAACAACAGCTGCTACTCCTTCATCAAAATGCCATAAATTACTTGCACTTCTTTATAAATTATGACATTTCATCTTACTCACTAGCCAATAGCACCATTTACACTTTAATGTAGAACTTAAGTTTCATTTCAAGACTCACTTAATAGATACCTTCTCATTTCAGGTATACCCACTGCTTAACTTGAATCACTGCCCAATTGTCCCGGTCCCCTTCAATAAACACATCACATCGAATGACATTTGACGACCTTTATTAAAACTTCCATAACATAGCTTTGTTCACCAGCTTTATTACTTACAACTGAACATAATATCATTAATTCTAAACACAGCATAAACATCCTTGTAATGTTAATCAGGGCAGTGTACCTACTCACCCTGCGCCAGTAAGCAGCATCCATACCTTGCTCACTTACTTATAAATTGCCATCCTTGTAATGCTAAACAGGGCTGCATACCTACTCATCCTGCTCAGTAAGCAGGGTCCATACCTCTGCTCTTTTACATAACTTATGAAGCAGCGTCCCATATCACTTCATACACCATCCATTGAATTACCTTACACCAAATACGCAGCATCCTTACCTCAGTTTGCTTATCTATTCAGCAAGCTTCCTCCAACTGCTCATTTTCCTTTCCCCAGATCCTTGAAATGAACATCCAGACACCAGAGGAGGAAAAGAAGGGAACAAGCCTGTCCCTCTTTTCCACTCAACAACACTGCTAAACCCCAACCCCCCCCCCAACTCCCAACAAGCAAGGGGAGGGTGGGATGGTAGCAAGTTCCTGCCAAAATGTGTTTGCTTACCTAACTACACTTGTCTAAACATCTTTAGCCCCTCCCTACCCTTATCTCATTTCCTCCCAATCCTCCCTGCTGCCACTTCACCCTTTCACTACCGCAACTCACCTAACACCCACTAATATCTATCTAACCCTTCATGAAGATGTCCCGGGACAACTTGGTTTCTTGCCAAACTTCATTTGTCCCGGTCCCCTTCAATAAACACCACACCGAATGACATTTGACGACCTTTATTAAAACTTCCATAACATAGCTTTGTTCTCCAGCTTTTATTATTTACAACTGAACATAATATCATTAATTCTAAACACATCATAAACATCCTTGTAATGTTAATCAGGGCAGCATACCTACTCACCCTGCCCCAGTAAGCAGCGTCCATACCTCCATACACAAGAGGGAGAACAGAAGAGGGCAAGCCTGTCCCTCTTCTCCACCAACCAGCCTGACCAGGCTGTTCCCCCTCCCTTCTACCCAAAATTGTTCAACCAACTACCTCGCATAACGTGAAAGGATAAGCCAAACATCATTCGGTGTACCCATCATCTGTAAAGCCCTTAGGATCCTGCATACCATCCCTGAAACACACCCTTCTTCTTTCAGCTGCTCCCATTAGGGGTCACCATAGCAGATCACCTGTTTCCATTCCTTCCTGTCCTATCCATCTTGCTCTGTCACACCAACTACCTGCATGTCCTCTCGCACCACATCCATAAACCTTATCTTAGGCCTTCCTCTTTTCCTGAAGTTTCCTTCGCCATCTCCATTCCCACAGTTTAAAAGAGCAATGCCCGCCATACTGGCTTATCTACAGAAAAGGATCCAGCTTCACCAGCTACCTCTGGTGCCATGTCCTCACAGGAGGGACCATCCACCAGACTCCAGAGCCTCCCACAATGCTGTCTTCAGCTTTCAGTCACATCCACAGCCGGTACCTGCACCTCCTCTCTCACCAAGAGTAGACTGGCCACTAACCCACTTTCCCTGTTGAGTCACTGGACCAAGCCAAGCAAATATGAGCAACAGCAAAGAAAAAAAGTGACTGTTCATGGCTGCATAATATTCTCTTGTTTTAGCTATCCAGCTATGGATATACACAGACTGCTCATGACTACATCATAATGAAAATTTCTCCCATCTCTTTACTAAAATATGGACAAAAGTAAATGGAACAAAAGTAGAGACTGGCAATTTCATTCTAATCTGCAAATCCTACTCTAAATAGAACAAAGACAAGGCACCACTCTCCCTGCAGCAAACTCCTCACTGTGATAATATGCTGAAATCAGAACCTGACCACTGCAACATGGGCCTGAAATGGAAAATGA
Source organism: Protopterus annectens (assembly GCF_019279795.1). NCBI lineage: Eukaryota > Metazoa > Chordata > Ceratodontiformes > Protopteridae > Protopterus > Protopterus annectens. The sequence continues at coordinate 230,454,177 of NC_056726.1, read as the reverse complement.
AACAGACACCCTTGTGCTCGACAATGTCCAATGACAAGCAGCAGAACACAAATTGTACACTGCTTCAGAAAATCAAAGCAATTATTCCTCTCTCATAGGACAAACCACCCCAGTTTCCAAGTAATCCCAGCATCTGGCTAAACAAATAATTTTAGCTTAAAAAACAAGATTACACAGTTGCAGTGAAATGCATCAAGACAACGTTAGCAATACAAATAGCCCAGCCCAATCAGTGCACATAGCATTTATTTTGTAGCAGAGAGATTCACAGAAAATTGTTGCTTTATGTTTAAAGTGTTTCCAGTTTCATTTAACTAATGAACAAAATTAACAGAGCAAATCAAATATATTATATTTTTCACTTTCTTGGTGTATAGATAGATTCTCACTTCAAACAAGGACAATGTTTCCAACCATGACACCGAATGTCAGCTTAAAGTCAGTCAAGCTATAAAGAGTGAAAAGGAACACCAGGCTGTACCATGAAACCAACAAATAAACCAACAAGCAGCACTGCTACAAATGTCCAATGTGCTCCGGCACTCAGAAATGCCAGCAATCGACAGCTTCACAAGCCCAACCACTACAGTCCTCAAGCATGCCCCCCACATTTGGCCAAACTGCTTCAACTAAACTAAATAACTCAGTTTCAGCAGGAACGCCTCAAAAACAGATCCAGCAATAAAAGTCCTAGCATAATGTCAGATGTAGCATGTCCACAGCTACCAACAAGCAGGCCTCCACCATCCATGCCACGCTGTCGCCATCCCGCCACACCAAGTCTGTTAGGCAAGAAAAGCCAACCAGCCTGCAAAATGACCACCATGGCTCCCTCCAGCTGACAAACTACTAATAGAAACCCAGACTTTTTTTTTTTTTAATAACCTACCGTCAAACTGCTGGCATGCTGATGCACTCGCCTCCTCACCAAGAACACTCCCGGAAATCGGGCCCATGCGACAGACCAGAAAGGCAGCCCACCTGCTCCACGGTGATGGCCCTCACTCCAGAAGCCCCCCCCCCAGTGCCTGAAAGCCCGCAAATACAACTAGAGCATCAACGAGCCTGTGAGTCCATCGAGTGCAGCCCAGCCACCATAGGGCACGAAATACCAGCTAGTCACACAAACATCCTTCCAAACTGAAGAATCACACCCAATTCACCCCACCGCGCACAGCATCATAAATGTGATTAGGAAAATAAAAGAAATGGACAGTTACAAAAAGGGGGGGGGGGCTAGGCGAGCCAGATGAAAGAAAACAGCCTACCTCCAACCGCCCCACTACTGCAACTATCAACCAACCCTGTTGCCATTAGGATTCTCAGTCTGTGGCAACCACCCCCACAGTCCCCAACACTAAATCCATCAAAACGGACCAGCCAGCAATCCAACAATCCACAGACAAAGACACTGTGGCAAACAACAAACAAACACCAGCACCCACCTTAACTTTGACCAAGCAACCTTATCTACGTCCAAGGGCGCCCGCAGGCAGGTGCAAGGGGGTGCACTTGCACCCCCCTGGATTTTCTTAATTTATCTGATGATGTGTGTTGAAATCGAAAAATGTACTGCAAAACCACACATTTTTCTATTTCAACTTACTTTTTTTTTTCCTCGTTAAACCTGCCTCATTCGGAGGAGATGCTGATATGCTATTGCGGGATGCAGTCATATGATGCATATGACAAGCAAGCCTCGATTCCTCCTCAAACTGCATCTCCCGCCTCTCTGACCATTGACAGTTAGCCAATAGTTATCCAGATTGCCAGTGGCAGAGTGAGCAGCGAGTTGTGTGTTTTGTGACCAGAAAGAGCTTTTGCTTCAGAAAGATTATCGGAATCGGATTTGGCATGTTTGCAGCACTTAAGGTAAGTACTGTCACAAGAAAGAAGTTCCTCCTGATATTTTTTTTTTATATACAAAGAATCGATGTCAGTTATGTCAGCTAAGCTTCAAGCTTGGTGCCAAAAAGTTAAAGTGGCGCATTTGAGATAATTAAATGTTTTCCCCTCTTTAACTTTTCCTCAGTATATTTTAAGTAATCAGTGCAATGCCTCATTTTCTTAAAGAAAGAAAAAAAAAAGCCAAAATCAGGGATAGTCGAAAAAGGTATGTTCCGTTTTGGTTGGCGACACTAATGTCCACGTGGGTTTTTGCTGGGTGCTCTGTGGTTTTGTGTTTTTTTCAATGTGTTGGCGCTTGATTAATTTTGATGAAACAGGTGTCCCCCCTCCCATGTGTAGAATGATGTTTATTCAAGGTGAAATGGTAGGTTGTGACAATTACTTTGTACCTCCTTTATAGATTCAGCCCTGCCAATAACTACAGACCAGTCGCATAAATATATTTTGTGACATTTATAGTGAAGCACATTCTTTAGATTATGGCCGATTAAAAGGAGTGAGTGGTCAACTTTTAAAATTGATACAAACCATGTATATTGCTGCTGCACAAGTAAAAAATATACATTTTTCTCACTTTAGTTCGACTTGCTTTTACTTATTGCTTTCATTAAAATGAAACAGTTCTGGATGCTATGGCACTTGGAACAAATATTTTCTGCTACATTTTCCTGTTATAAATTTAAGTTGCAGAAAGACTGTTTGGCTCACATCCTTTAAAAACTTTACTTGTGCAAAATAATACATTCTCAGATATGGATGGACACTTAAGAGAATGCCTTAAATTTTTTTGTGTGAAATAGTTAAGGTCACTGCCCAGAATCTTTCTTAAGAGAAGTCCTCTCAATGGTATGCATGGATTTGTGGAGGCTGTTACAACCAAAAACACCACACTCCACTTACTACAATGTCTATTTGAGTCACAAGACACTAGTACATTGGGGCTTGGTTTATAAATGTCTGACTGTGCCATAATTAACATTTTTGTTTTATTGATTCAGCAAATGCTCATGCTTTGGATGAGATGCCTAGTAACTTTAAACCTCTTTTTTTAGCTTGTCACCCATTCCCTATTGTAATACACCAGGTTACCATTTCTTTTAATGTAACATAGGCAATTTATTCTTCAAGGGTAACAGACACTGAATTTGTAGATGAAATACTGAAATAGAAGTTGTTTTATAGCAACAGTCTCTTCATTAGTTTGAGATATTTTTAATGTTGAATTATTTAGATGACTTACTTCTGCAGAGATTGTGCATATTGACCAATATTGGTGGATTGTAATGACAGACGTTTGAGCGGCCTTTTATGGTTGAGATGTTCTGAACCGGGCAGTTTGTCATTACTGGTTCATATGTTTTGTTTCACTGCTTACTAGAAAAATGTTCAAAATATAAATTTTAAAACACACTCTAACAAGTGCAGTCCTTAGTATGTTCTCCTTTGGATGAGACACCTAATAACTATGAACCTGTTTTTCATCTTGCCACGCATTCCCTATTGCAATTTACCTGCTTACCATTTATTTTAATGTAGCACAGGCAATTTATTCTTCAAGGGCAACAGGCACTGATTTTGTAAATGAAACACTGAAATATAAAGTTGTTTTCTAGCAACAACCTCTTCATTGGTTTCAGATCTCTTTAATGTGGAATTATTCAAATGACTTTTACTTCTGCAGAGATTCTCCATCTTGATTGATATTGGTGGATTGTATGACAGACGTTTGAGTGGCCCTTTATGGTTGAAATGTTCTGAATTGGGCAGGTTGTCATTATTAGTTCATATGATTTGTTTCATTGCTTAAAGTAAAATGTTCAGAACTATAAATTTAAAACACACTCTAACAAGTGGTGCTGTATTATACAAGGGATATAATTCAATTATTATATAGTATAATTAATAGTCAGGAAGGTGAATCAAAGAACTTTTGCATGGGTCTAAAATGTGTGCAAGGACCTTATGATTTGAAAACAGCCCAAAGGTAAACTTACCACGCCACTGGCCAGATGAATTTTCTTTGAATGTGGCTTTCAATGCTGTTTCAGTTAATGTGGGTTTCAAAGGTAGAGACGTTTTAATGCCAAGTCAGTTTTCATTGTAAAACTATTGCTTTGTTTAGGTTTAGTAAATGTCTATCAGTGTTTGTGCTATAAAATTTGAAATAAAAGTTGTAAATGAAATCCAAATATCTGTAATCATTGTAGAAGTAAAGCATAAAACAGTATGCACACAGAGATTTGAACAGTGGATGATGTCTGAGAATGGGATAGAGTTGGAAATCATTTATAAATATATTGAAGAGAAGGGGACTCAGTATAGAGCCCTGGGGTACCCCAGTAGGAGTATTTAGAAATGAGGAGGTGGCCTTTTTCCATTTGACTGCTTGAGATCTGTTAGATAAGTAGCTGGAGAACCAGTTCAAGGAGGAGGGAGATATGTTAAGTTTAGAAAGTTTAGTTAGTAGCAGGCTGTGAGAGAGTGTCAAAGGCCTTAGAGAGGTCGAGTAGTAGGGTAGAAACAATTTGGCCAGAGTCGCTGGCTTTATTTACAGTTTCAAGGAAGGAGAGGAGGGCGGTCATAGTGCTATGATGTGGTCTGAATCCATGTGTGGGAGTTAGTAGGTGATTATCTAAGAGATGTGGAAGGAGTTGTAGTTGGATACACTTTTCTAGGAGTTTAGACATGGGGGACAGAATAGCGATGGGGCGGAAATTAGTAACATTGTTGTTGTTGCCACCTTTATGTAGAGGTATGATAAAGGCCCTTTTCCAGACTTGGGGTACTATGCATTCTTGGATAGAGCGGTTGATTAAAATGCTAATAGGGTAGCGATTGCTTCAGCAGCTTTGCTAAGAAAGTAAGAAGGGATGTTATCAGGAGCATTGGTGCATGGCTTCAGTTTCATAAGGAGTTTCTTTATAGTAGAAGTGGGTATAGGTTTAAATGAGAAAAAAGGAGTGTGAAGAGGGAGAATTAGGGGCAGATGAAGCTGATGAAGTAGTAGGAGTAGTGGAGGGATGGGAGTTAGTAGATGGGAATGAGGAAGTAGTAGCAGAGTAGGGTAGAGATGGTTGGGGATGGTAAGGGAGTTTTGGAGAATGTAGTGGTGTTAGAGAAAGATGACGTTAATTTGGAAATGGATTCAATGAAAAGAGTTAAATTGGGTAGCCAAGTCTTGGTCAGGAGCGTTTGGGTCTGGGGTAGGGGTATCTGGTTTGCTGGGGTTAAGTAGAGTAGAGATACCTTTCTAAAATTTCTGAGGGTTTGATTTTATTATTGTTTTGAAGTGTGGATTTTGTCGGTCGAAGATTATGAGCTTTTTACCTTATTTCGAAGTATTTTATATTCATTGTAATAAAAGGACAGGATTACAGTATTTTCAGAAGCTCATTACATTTTATTGCAGACCAGTGTCTTATAGCAGTGTCTGTGTGTTAGTACACTTGTAGTTGGGTGGCCTTAAAGGTATATGGTAAATAAGCATTGCTACCTTACTTAAAAGCCAAGCCCTGCAACAACTAGCTCCACACTGAAGTCAAAACACAATAGCTCTGGTGGGTAAATGTACTCTGTATCAAAAAGGCAAATGTTTAAAATAACTACAGCTTATGTTCAAACACAATAGGTAGTGATGAAACAATGCTCTGCTAAAAATGCTTTAATGCTTCACATTGCTGAGCTGCAGATAAGTTATCACTGGCTACCAGGATTTCACCCACTTCAGCTCAAGCACTGTGCCGTTCAGTGCAACCTTCCCAGAACTAATTCAAGTCTGACCAGAATTATTTGGTGTGTGTATAAGAGGGAGGTAGCATACCCTCAGCTGCCCAGATTTTTGCCCCATATTCCTCCTAAAAAGGATTGAAGTTGCTAAATGAGACATTTGAGTTTTAGATGTCATGCCATTTAGAAAATGCATACTAACACAAATCCTGTTACTCTTGCAATTTTCTAAGTTTCTGAGAGCCATATATATAATCTATCCCTATTTATTTTAGGCTTTGTCCAGATTTCTTGCACTAAGGTTGAGGCCTTGAGGGGTGTGGTATGTTTGTGAGAGAGAAAGTGAAATGCCCAAGTTAGAGTTAACAGGTGGAATTTTCAAGTGCATTTTCAAGGAACTGTGAGTTAAGGGAAGCTAAGTTCACTGCTGCTCATGCCAAGCCTATTTACAATGTGCAACTGTTTTGTTTAGCAAATGGTATCTCTGTTGTGGTATAAAGTTTTAAAGCTATGTTAGTAGCACCACAAGTAGAATACTTGCATCTTAATGTAAAGGCTTGAGGTTCTATTCCTACAGCATATACATTTGTATGCTGCAGTCCTCAGGATGTCCTCCTTTGGATGAGATGCCTAATAACTATGAACCTGTTTTTCAGCTTGTCATCCATTTTCTATTGCAATATACCAGCTTACCATTTTTTTAATTTAACATAGGCAATTTATTCTTTGACGGCAGCAGGCACTGAATTTGTAGATGAAACACTGAAATATACACTTGTTTTCTAGCAACAACATCTTCATTAGTTTCAGATATCTTTAATGTGGAATTATTCAGATTACTTTTACTTCAGCAGAGACACTCAAACAAGTGCTGCTGTATAATACAAGGGATATAATTCAATTCTATATTATAATTAATACAATCAGGTAAATCAAATAACTTTTGCATGGCCCTAACGGTGTGCAAGGAGCCTATTGCTTGAAAACAGTTCAAAGGTAAATAACCTGCCACTGGCCAGATGCATTTTCTTTGAATGTGGGTTTCAGTGCTGTTTCATTGAATGTGAGTTTCAAAAGTAGAGAGGCTTTAATGCCAAGTCTGTTTTCATTGTAAGACTATTGCTTTGTTTAGGTTTAGTAAATGTCTCAGTGTTTGGGCTATAATGTTTGAAATAAAAGTTGTAAATTAAATCCAACTGCCTGTAATCATTGTAGAACTAAAGCATAAAACAGTATGCACACAGATTTGAACAGTGTCTACAGTAAATGGGGAGCAATAGCCAAGTAATGGGACACTGGAATGGCTGTGTGGGCGGGGCTTGGGGTGGGTGGACTTGGGCGTGGATGTGTTGGCAGGGGGCGGGGTGAGCTATGTGGGTGGGGCTCTGGGTTTGCACCCCCCTGCAAAAAATCCTGCGGGCTCCCTTGTCTACGTCTTCCCTGCCACAAGGCCTACCTGACCACCACAGCAATTCCCAAGGTCGTCTCAGACATGAACTTGCACTGTAGCAAATTTCTGCCAAAATGTGATTGTTTACCTAACTACACTTGTCTAAACCTCTTAAGCCTCTCCCTACCCATATCTCATTTCCCCCCAATCCTTCCTGCCTCCACTTAACCCTTTCACTACCCCAACTCACCTAACATCCACTAATATCTATCTAACCCCTCATGAAGATGTCCCGGGACAACTTGGTTTGTTTCCAAACTTCATTTATCTCATAATCCTGATTCATTAATCCTCTACAATACTGCTGTTATATGTCATTTCTCATTCTCACTATGCATTTCCTCTTACAAACTATGGCAGTAAAACCTTATTGTTTCCAAATCTGGTACACAGTTTGTCAATGTGTTAGCTGCTAAACTACCCTCCAGGCCTCCAGTAGGGAATTTATTTTTTTAATCAACTGAAAACATGTGTTTCAGCCAAACAATGGGGAGGCAATTAACTTGAAAAAAATGTATTCATGAAAGATGCATAGATAACTAAAAGACTTAGAATGAATCACCAAAAACTGCTATAAAATGGTTAAGCACTTTCATCCATCAACATTCTGGACTTCTTCAGAGCTACTTAAAACAGAACAAGTTCAATTTAAATAACATTAGTTCATAAATATCAGACCTAACATCACAGACTGACCCCACATTTCCCATGGTATAAGCTGTCAACACCAGTTAAAATACTTTTATAATAATGAATGGTACTACTTCTAAATTTAAAAAAATATATAAATAAAATGCAACAGAATTCATTACGTGACATATAAAATAGCAAAAATCACATATAAATTACATTAAACTTACAACCTATCTGCTCTTAATTTACATATGCTTGTTAAAGTGACAGTGTCACTGATATCTAATGATGTAGTAGCATTCAATACCAGTTTCCATTTAAGTGTCACTAAACACTCTGGTCTTCCCATCCCATCTACTCATCTAAAGAAACTTCTTCGTTATAAAACTAGTTCTACTAACTATCTCTAAAACACCTAATCTATATTACTTTCATTTGCTATGAATGTATTCTACACTGTAAATTTTGGGATTTTAAATGCATCTTTTGTTATGCCTGTATTCTACACTGTTAATTTTTTACTATGATAACCTGTAATTGGCACTGTAAATAGAATTTATTTGTCTTCTATATCCGTAGATAGAATTGTGTTAAATTCATTGTCTTACCTAGGAGCTTATCTTCTTGGGCCTCTACTGAAAATGGACATGTATCCAGTTAGACTAGCCCGGTAAACAAATGTAAAATAAAATAAAATAAATAAAGTTCCTTATATTCTAATGTTTGTTCACAATTCCCAATCCTTTTTAATAAATATACTTTTATCAAGCATGAAAGATAAAAATATTTTAAAATTCCTGTATTCTACTGAATGTCTGAATAAAGAATTGTTACCGTTTTTAATTTTAATATCCCTTGCATGTTTGTAAATTCTATTTTTCAACTGATGCTCACTTTTCCAAATATAAAATGTGGCACATGGCTGGCATAATGCAATATATAACATGCCTTCGGTCTCACAATTTTTATATCCTAGACAAGTTTTATTCCTGTTGTATCCTGTAACCACTACAAATGGACTTTTATGGATATATCACCCCATTAATATACTATGCATATTGGGAAGAATCGCAGCCCTATTAAAATCAGCCTCCATTATTTGTTTAACCTGTTTATAATGACCTATTATTTGTATAAGTCTTGATTTTTTTAGACATCATACTATTTATAAGGACTTGGATGCTAATAGTTTTTGCTCATCCTTATATCAGAAGCCCTCATATAGTCACTTCAGAAGTAATCATTTATTTTGGCAAGAAAGGAATATTAGAAAAGGTCAACTCATTACAATTTCTTGGCTGGTGAGGGATGAGATAATGTTTAATAGTGAAACAAATAAAATGAAGAGGATGCTTTTCAAATGTGGCTGCAATTTAAAACATTAAAATATTATTTAATGAAGTTAATGACAGAAGGTATAAAGATTTTAAACCATTGACAAGAAGAGGTCATTATAAACAATATATAATTATCATGGGGTGCAAGTAGACTTGTCCTCCTGCAAAACACTTTGTGTTTTTTTGATCCTTTATGGACTGACGCTTTGGTTTTCAAAATGTTGGTGTCAATCATTGTAGGATAGACTAATTTTCATTTTGATGGAAAGCTATGTTCGTAGTTACATATATATATATATATATATATATATATATATATATATATATATATATGTATACACACACACACACACACACACACACACACACACACACACACACACACACACACACACATACGCACTGGGATATTGCAAACAGCTCAGAGGGAGTGGATCAGATAAGTCACTAGAAGAATACTCCTCATTATTTGTATATTTTGGAAAGTTGTGCTGATGATATAAAACTCACAAATTTAAAGTTCAATGTAATGCTTACTGTAATGCCTTTTATTGTTCTGAATGACCATTTAGATTGTTATATTAACTAGCCTACATACTTGTCCAAGGTTTAGGATCACAGGCTCATACGAGATTGCTAGGCTATCAACCCGGAGGTCATTTTAAACCTAGCCATTTCAACGCAATGTAATACTTATACTAGTCAATACCCAGTCTCCATTTAGTGATGACTGCCCATGTCCAGGAGGGTTGTGGGCACTATCCTTGGTAATAATTTACAGTGCCCCATCCACTCATCCAAATTCCTCTTGAACAGTGTCATAGAGGTGCACTGTTCACATGAATTGGTAGCCTGTTCCAAAGATGTGGCAGTCACTGGGAGATAAATCTGTCCCTTCAGCATGGCCTATTTAAGTCACAGGCTATATTTAATTCCCTGGAATAGGTGGACCTAGACCCATTTGATTTATGGATATGCAGTAGGTTTAATAGGTTTGGATCTTGGATTGCTCTGTAGGCCAGGCATAAGTCTACCCTAAGAAGTGTATATGATATAGAGTATAGTTACAGGGATTTTAGTCGGTCCATTTAGGGCACATGCTGAAGGCCCTTGATCTTATTTGTTAGAAATCTCTGAGGTCTCTCTAATTGCTGTAGGTGCTTACTATGGTACATGCTGAATGGGGCATTATACTAAATTATGGGCCAGATAAGTGCTGAGTATAGGAGGGTTATAACTTATTTTGCTCTTGAGGCAATGCCTTTACTAATCAAGTGAGCTATGTGGAAAGCTTTCCTTACAATGGTAGACATGTGGTGATCAAAGCTTAGGTTGCAGTCAAGTAATCCCAGGACCCTTACCGTTACCACTTCATGGGTACTTAGAGTATTGGTATTGATTTGATAGTGTGAAGGGACATTGTTTGTGCCACAGGATATGATGATGCATTTCATTGCATTCAGTTTCAGACTGTGACTAATACACCAGTCATTGCTCTGTGTGAGACCATCCCAGAGTACACTGACATAATTTGGGGATTCAATGATTGCACTTGGTCAGCCAACCTTTTAGTTTTGACCTGAATGTCTGAGAAGTATATACCAAACAGTAGGGACCCAGCACTGACCCCTGTGGCACCCCAATGGTAACAGGCTTGCTGGTTCATGTGGAGTCACCCACTTTGATAGTGTATGTCTGGTTTGTGAGCCAGTCCATCTTACAATGAAGGAATTTATATTCAGTTTGCTTAGTTTATCAGTAATGCCTGAATGTGGAATTGTGTCGAAAGCCTTTGCCAAGTCAAGGTATGCTGTGTGCACAGATTTGTCCTCATTCATGGCCTTGGTCATACTTTCAAAGAAATGAACCGGATTTAGCAGGCAAGATGTGCCCTTCATGCAGCTGAATAGCTAGGATCCAGGGTTTGGAGATCACCTATGTCTTTATTTATGAGGTCCATAATTATATGTTCCAAGGACTTATAGATGAGACCAGTCAGACTTATGGATCTGTAATTCCCTAAGTCTCTTACTAGGCTATTTTTGTGGAGGGGAATAACAGTAACTGTTCTACATTCTACAGGAAAAAAGCCTGTGGATAGGCTATGATTGAAAAGGCATTTAGTGGTGATGCTAGTTCATGTTTTATCCTGTTTAGAAGACAGCCTGGGATGTCAAGTGATCACAAAGAGGCTGTGTTCTTTGCCATGGGCAGGATTTAGATGACCTGCTCTTCAGATATGTAAGGTGGGGTGGAGTTTGGGGGAGGATTTGTTGCAAGTTAGGAGGGAATAAGGGAGTGAAATTTTCGCCAAACTTATCCGCTGGTAGGTTCACTATATTTGTGGGGTTAGTCTGTGTGATACTGTTGGCCACCAGTTCTGTACATGCCTGGGTCCTACCCTTTGGGTTCCGTACATAACTGTAAAAGCCCTTATAGCTATCCTTGGCAGTACTTGCTAGGTTTCTCTCAAAGGAGCTCTTGGAAGATTTGTCAAGTTGTCTTATTTGCCTGTTAAAGCTAATGAGGGTGCTTTTCCATTGTTTGCAACTGTTAGCTAGAATTTCAACTGTCTTGTTATGCTTTTGTTTCCAGACATTTTTACATGAAAATGCTAGTAATATAGTGGATTCTGAGTGGCTCTCCATGGTGTCACAGTTAGTGCTGCAACAGGTAGCACACTCACTTTGGTGCAGAAGGCTGTGGTTCTATTTCCATATGAGGTAAATGGATTGTTGATTCTGCAGTACATCATAAGTGGGATGAAGCATTTCTGAGTGAATCGCTCTTTGGATGAGATGTCAAACTGAGGTTCTCTCTGCTTGAGTTGGTGGTAGCTCAGGTGGATATAAAAGATTCCATGGCACCTATCAAAAATAATATCTTAACATTAGCAATAAAAGTCATCACCAAGAACTGGAAGAATCAGATGACTCCAACTATGAAGGAATTTGTAAACTTGGCAACAAGAGGTTTGTCATGCTAAACTTATCACAATCAAGACAAGAACATCTAGAATCACCTCTTCATAGAATATATGGTTGAAATTCAAAGAACTACTGAATAAACATACTTTAATAATTAACCAACAACTACTCTTGTCACATTTCTTTCTCTGTTTAAAAAGTTTTGTTTTGTAGTAGACCTCTTGTAAATAGTTATTTTAGTTCGTGTTTATTATTGTTCTTTTAGATATGTATATTTGTTTTATAATATTTCTATCATCATATATTAATGTTTTGTTCTTAAAATTTTCAATAAATCAATTGAGAAAAAACAGTAGGGGTCCTTCATTTAACACAGCACAAAGAATATTATTTACATACTGTATTTGTCCGGAAATAAGAAATGGTCTTATACTCTTTCCCCTGCCGAAATATGCATTAGGGCTTATTATCAGGGGATGCCTTATTTACCACCCCCCCCCCCCCCCGTACAACACTATACATTTATTCTTTTATTCATGTACACAAATTGACATTTGGTATTTTTCTCTTACTGGACAACACTTCTAAGTAACGTGTTAGTTGTGTGAGAATTCTATATAAACAGTGCAACAAACATTTCAGCTTCAGAATATCTACACCTTGGCTTTCACAGTACAATATTTCATGCTTGACAGATAGTGGAGAAAAATCTCAATACATGTGTATTGGAGGAGGGGAATAAAACTGAAAGCAGAAGCAATCCATTCTGTTGCCCCAATAATGAAAAAGTTATTCAAATACAGTCATGTCATCTTCTTCTGGAACCTTGTCATAAGTCTTTAACCCCTGAATTCTGGCCTGAATTTCTTGCAACTCCATTTCTTGTAGAACCATTGGTCCCAATCTGTCATGCCTAGCAATAGAGCTCTCCTTAAATGAGCTCTGCCTGTCCAAGTAGCCTACTTGTAGTGCATTGGCAACATAGCTGTCAGTGATTTTATCCCATGAATTTTTCACCCAAGTTACGACCTCTTGCAGGCTCAGCTTCACAAAGTTTCCATGCTGATTTCTCTCCATTCTATTTTCAATGTAGTCATTGAGTTCCATGAGCAAATGGTCCTTGAATGGCTTGTTTATTTCAATATCAAGGGTCTGGAGATAGGCAGTCATTCCCGTGGGAATCATTATTTGATCTATTCTTCTCCATGCAATGAATTTCTTCATGTCTTTAACGCAGTGAGTGCTGGCTGAAGCCCAGACTAGCGGTCCTCTTTCACCACCTCACAAAACAAGTGACAGCATTAAATCGACCCACTTCCTTATAACTGCTTGTGTGCAACAGGCTTTTTTGGTTTCAAGAATGTACATGCCTGAAACACATTCAGTCTTATCTTTCTTGCCCTCACTAATGATAAGATGTGGGGTTTTCTTTCCATCAAGATGAATTGCCAAAATACAGGTAACACGTGCATTCTTGCAACCAGTGAAGGGAATGTAGATTGACGAGACACCCCTCTGATCAATTGTTGTTTGAGATCCTTGGCCCATAAACACTGCAGTTTCATCCATAGCAATCATGTTGGAGAGTTGGTATTTAGAAAAGTCAATGCCATCAACAAAGGACTTGAACGCAAGTGCACATTTAATAACTTCAGTATCTTCCAGCTTGAACAGTGTTGTTGATCTTCTTAGAGACAGTTCATATTGCTGAAGGAAGCCATCCAGCCATTGTTGTGATGCTTTGAATTCTTCTGGGGATATTTCTAACTGTGGTGCCATTGCAAGGGCAAATGCTAGAATATCAGCCCTGCGCACAACCAAAGCCTTTGCTCTCCTGTTAGCAATCCATTCACAGATGATGTCTTCCAGCTCAGGAAATAATGGTTGCCGACCAGACCCACACTTGCACTTCTTAGCATTTCCCCCGTCGGCCTGTTGACTGAGGTTATCGTATGCTGCATGCCATCTTTGGACCATTTGGAGATCTAACATCTTCTCTTTGCAGAAAGCCATCAGATTCTTTCCCAGGGAGTCCTCCATGATTCCTTTCATGTACTCGACAGAACAGCTCTTTCTTTTTGCACTCAACTTGTTTGGGAGGGGGGGGGGGTTAATTAAAGACTTACGAGACCAGAGTGGTAAAACAAAAATGGTGACAGTTAAGAAGACAGACCACAGACGTTTGTTATCAAGTGCGCATGCTTTACGCGTGTTGTCTGTACTTTGACCAATCAAAGTGCACCTGCCAGTGTTGATGGGCCAAAGATCTCAACTGTCAAATGTGAGTAATGATTAGGGTTACAGCAAGTATCATGGAGGACTCCCAGGGAAAGAATCTTCCGACTTTCTGCAAAGAGAAGACGTTTTGTGTCCGAATGGTCGGAAAATGGTGAGCAGAGTATGATAACTTCAGTCAAAGGGTGCCAATAATATTATTTTATAATTCAACACATCCGTAATGTGTTGTTGATGATATTAACTGGAGCTTATTTTTGGGGTAGGGCTTATATCATGACCACCCTGGAAAACCATGCTAGGCTTTATTCTCTGGTTAGGTCTTATTTATGAAGAAATACGGTATTTACAAAATTTAGATATTTACAAGCACATATATACAAATTTTTTTATGGCATGTTCCCCTTTACTGGTAACTTATTTATCACCAGTGTCCAGAGGAAATCCTGACACTCTGCTTTTAAATTACTTTAATGGCTTTAATCACTTCTTATGGTAAATTTTCCAAAGGATTTATATAATAATAATATGTCATCACATTATTATACCCCATCTTTCTTTTTTTCTGTATCATCAGTTTTTGTTTTCCATGTTACTGTTTTTTTCTTTATATTCTTTAATTTCTTCATTTGCATATTTTCTCTTTTTCTTATCGTCATCATCTTCCAGAAGATTTTGTACTTATATGTAAACATTCTCACTATTAAATTCTCATTTTCTTTGTCTGCCCACTTTAATACTCTATACATATTTAAAGAAGAGATGTAGACAACTGGATTTAGTAACCTCAATCCCCCTTCATCCTCACTCATAAGAAAATACCGTTTGCACAATTTTTTTTTCATATTTGACTGGGACCATATTTGACATATACACTATTATTTTCCATTAATACAAAATTCACAAGAAAAATCATTTTTCCTGAACATTAAACTATACATCTTCCACAGAAGATAGATTTTAATTACTTTTATCAATACTTCCAACTACATCATAACTATATAATTTTTCCCAAATTTTATTCCTAGGAAATATACTTCATTTATTGAAAAATAGGGTATAAATTAGAATTTGAAACCTCACTTACATGAATCCCAAAAGGCTGACATATAAACAGCGAACTGCAAGAACACCAACCATCCTGAAGCGTGAAATTCAAAATACTGGAGTGCCATAGTTGTACACACCATGTTTAGTGAGGTAAAATGTCAGTAGGAGATTCCCTTATCTGGTATAGCTCCCTAACGTAAATGTGCAATAGTTACTCACATTAGGGTTAGAATGCGGGTTAAGGCAAGTGCATATATAGTAATACATTCAACCTATACCTTAAAGTTAGAAGTAGGGTTAAGTTAAGTGCATATATAGTACTACAGTTCTGTGGCAGAATAGATACATAAATTACACTTTTTCCCGTACTTGGGTGTTGCTTGTTTATATTCAGATACATTTGTGTGTAATGCACGTTTGATTAGGATATGGGATATATGGGTGAAGTGTACGTATGGGTGAAGTGTGGATTATTTATTTTGTTTGGGTAGGCAGTATGTAGCAGGCGGTGGAGTTGGCCAACTATGGGAATTCGATATTCTGAATTTCGCGCTTAAGGACGTTCACTGTTCTTGCACTTCGTTGTTTATGTGTCGGCCTTTTGGGGTTCGCATAAGTGAGGTTTCAGCAATCTAATATAGACCCAAAAATAAACATCTCTTATTTTGACTACATCCCCCAAACCATTACTTTCATCTTTATTCAAAGTAATTCCCCTTTTCTTTAAACATCCAGTCAGACAAACCAACACATCCCTCATCTCTATTTGGTTCTTAGCAAGTACGACTATATAGTCTCCATATGTCATAACTACTGGTATTACCTTTGCATCATATATATATATATATATATATATATATATATATATATATATATATATATATATACAGCATTTTTCATTTTATAAGCTACTTCTCTCACTATTGCATTCACCACTGAAAACAATATTCCACTCATTGGACATCTTTGTCTTAAGCACACACTTTCTGAATATTTCTTTACTCAGCCACCAGTTCAGTAACACTCTCACTCTTACTGCCACTTTATTATTCGGATATGCTGACATATTCAGTCTCTCCTAATTTCTTACTTATTTCAGACTTCTCCATAACATCCCTGAAAGCATCATATCCTATGGTATCAAATGTCTTGCTGATATCACCAACTCTAAGATTCACATCTTCCCTTTTACATATGACATCATCAACATTTTTTTCCTGAACCAATAACAATTCTTGGCATCTCTTTCTGTTTATATCATATATGCTTTCTTCCATAATACCCCTCATCCTTCATTCCATTCTCCTTTATATTATTCACATAAAAATGTAATATTCCATATGAATTAGAGTGATTGGTCTCTATTTTTTTATTTCATTCTTCTCATCTTTCTGACATATTAATTTCAGTATACCACTACATAACTCTTCAACCATTCATTCAGTACAATTACAAAATATCATGTTTGCCACTCCATAAATGTCCTGTATATTCCTTTCAATATGCCATCTGTGCCTGAAACTTGAACCATTTACTTTCTTAAGTACTTCCTCTGCCTCACTAATAGTAACTCCTTTTCAAATCTTTCCTTAACTCATTCAGGAATTATCTTTATTTTAATTGTCTCTTATTTTCCATCCTTACACCCTAAT
Source organism: Protopterus annectens (assembly GCF_019279795.1). Lineage (NCBI taxonomy): Eukaryota > Metazoa > Chordata > Ceratodontiformes > Protopteridae > Protopterus > Protopterus annectens. The sequence continues at coordinate 230,437,259 of NC_056726.1, read as the reverse complement.
ACATATATTTCTCATGCTGTACTAGAATACTCATTATTATCTTGTGTTCTTTTTATCTGTCCTTTTACATTTTTTCTCATTATACTAATATAATACATTTTAAACTCAATTCACTATTCAAACTGCTTTTTTATAGAAGTCCTTAAAGGTTATATAATATTTCCATGACCACAATACTTCCCACTCTCCAATTTACCCCATCATTTCTCATTTGTTCTTTATTTTTCCTTTTCCTATTTTAATATTCTCTCTTGTTTCTATCACCTTCATCCTTATTACTAAATGGTCTGAAAATCCCATCATAACTATATCACCATCTAATACCTCCCAGCCCTTCTAATAATTCAAATTCATCAATTCTGTATCCAAGTGTTCTCTTCTATAAGTCCATTGACTTTTGATCCACACAGCTAACTTACCACATTTTATCACTTCCTTCATTTTTTTTATATCTTGCCATTTCTTTTTATGTCTTACACATAAGTCACATTTAAAGTTCCCCCCAATTATAATGTTCCTGTTAAACACCACAGAGTATAACACTTTGAAACATATTCTCTCTTTCCATGCTAGTTGTATATGCATTCGGTGTTATAGTCCTTTAAACATGTTCTCTAATTCACATCCACAGCAGTTAACCTTTGCATCCTTACCATCATCACATCTAATATTGTCACCATTTTTTTTACAAAACACAGCCACTCCAGTATAACATTCATTTCCCAACTTCCATGTTATATTTCCATTCCCAAAATGTGTTCACTTGTCAAGAATTGTATATCCTCTAACATAGTAATATCTATATCATATTTATCACACCATTTCAGTAACCTTATCCTTCTTATACTGTTAATACCACTGTTCACATTTACCGAGAGCACTATAAAATGTTCGCTTTTCCTTCTTTTTAAGACTAGGAGAAATATTTTAACATTTTCACTTTCTTATACTTTCCCTATTGAATGTTTTTTCTGGATTTATGGAAAAATAATGCTTGATCATCAGAACCAGATGTTTCACTGGCTAGAACATCAAACAAATTCAGTGTCAATACTTTCTGCTGACCTCTCTTCTGGAGTGCAAACTCTCCTTCTTTTTCTGTGCATATTTTTTCTCCTTCTACAGTTTCTGCTTCACCTAGTTCACTGTCCTCATATATGTTTTCATCCCTTCCCCCTTCTTTTTCATTATTTACTGTTTGTTCTTCATAGTCCATCCAAAACTGTCCTTTTTTTATACAACCTGAATTCAGCCACATATTTTATTGCTGTATGTCTTTACACCCAAACTGGTTACACTGTACCTTTGCACAATAATTTATTAAATGAGAGAAGTCCCCACACAAAACAAAAACAGGAAAACCTCCACCCTCCATTCCATAAGTTTTTTTGTTTCCATCTCTGACCTTTACAATATTATCAACAGTTTCACACAAACTCCGCATGTATTTTTTAATGGCTCACTACTGAAATGTTGGCACTCAAAATGCAGAGTGCTGACAAGCTAAAAAGTATGTCTAAAACTATGGGAAAAGAGCAAACCTTGAGCATTGCTCTTCTACTTTAATCTGCTTTTGAATTTCACTTGAAAAAGCCCTGCACTGAGTCAGGGTGAAAGTGCTTGTGTACGAACTTGTATATGAACTTTTAGAATAAAAATAAGTGGTCAATGTGCCCAAACTCACACTGGTAAACTCAAAAAACAGGCAATGCAGATCAGCAAGAGATGTTTATTTTCACTCCACGAACAAACCTCACAGAACAGAAACAAAAACAATAACGCTGCAACAGTTCTCACCGCGTTTTCGCCGACATGCACTTCATCAGAAAAACTAAACAGTGCTCAGTGTGCTAAATTTATGTCAGACGTTATTTGAATTTACCAATGGTGTCTCCTAACTAATTAAAATGTTAATACATTCAATTAACATCCTTGTTGTTGAAATTGTAGATTTTTTAACAAAATCAAAGAAACAATATCACCATCTAGTGGTGAAACAAAAACTTTACAGTCAGGAATACATAGTAAAAATATATATAAATATTGTATGCTCTAAAAAACATTTTAATTAATACATAAAAAATGTACCTGTGTACAAAATGTTTGAAAAACATATAAAAATGTATGTATGAAAAATATTAAAATGTGCATAAAAAAAAAAAAAATATATATATATATATATATATATATATATATGTGTGTGTGTGTGTGTGTGTGTGTGTGTGTGTGTGTATAAGTACAACTGATATATGGGTGAGTGGTTATAACTTGGCTGATCTCAACTTTAATACAGGTTTTAGAGAGATCATTTAATTTAAACCTGGGTGACTGCTAGCCTCAAGCATTAATTGCCAAAATAACTCTCTGTATTCTAAAGTGGCCTCCCAAGGACCATGATTTCATGAAATGAAATGAAATGATCTCTCTAAAACCTGTATTAAAGTTGAGATCAGCCAAGTTATAACCACTCTCCCATATATCAGTTGTACTTATATATATATATATATATATATATATATATATATATATTTATATATATTTTTATACACATTTTAATATTTTTCATACATACATTTTTATATGTTTTTCAAACATTTTGCACACAGGTACATTTTTTATGTATTAATTAAAATGGTTTTTAGAGCATACAATATTTATATATATATTTTTACTATGTATTCCTGACTGTAAAGTTTTTGTTTCACCACTAGATGGTGATATTGTTTCTTTGATTTTGTTAAAAAATCTGCAATTTCAACAGCAAGGATGTTAATTGAATATATTAACATTTTAATTAGTTAGGAGACACCATTGGTAATTTAAATAATGTCTGACTTATAAATTTAGCACACTGAGCACTGTTTAGCTTTTCTGATGAAGTGCATGTTGATGAAAACGCGCTGAGAACTGTAGCAGCGTTATTGTTTTTGTTTCTGTTCTGTGAGGTTTGTTCGTGGAGTGAAAATAAACATCTCTTGCTGATCTGCTGTGCCTGTCTTTTAACTTTTAGAATAACATTTTTTATTTTAGCTGATTTCAGTGTGCCCGGACCATTTGCTTTGATTTGAGTAATAAAATAGTAATTACACTAATGCCTGTTAAAGCAATAACAAAATGTCCAATAATATTAATGTTATATCATTTAGCATGGGATGATTAGTGACGTCAAGACAAAGTTGCCACATCATCTCACGATGTAACAAAAAGTAGATGATGCCATCTCCATTAGTAGTGAACTCAAACACAGAGTGTCAAAATTATAACTTTTTGGTTAAAATCATCAAATGGCTTTGTACCTTGATATAACATTAATATAATTAATAATTATCTCAGCCTATGCCCTGCATCAGGGTTATAATATTTATTTATTTGCACTTTTTTACCGGGAAAGTCTCCTGGGCCATTCAGAGCTCATCTTCAGTGGAGACCCACAGAGAAAATCTCCACAATTAGCATACATTGGTGAATATACTTTAACAATTCATTTAGCAGTTATACATAGAGTAGGAAAAACATACAATTCAGAACTAAACAGAAGAGTAGATTTGGCACTCAGTAGCCAGAAACATTTGCATTTAGTCACATAAGGTAAGATTACATTCATGTTTTCTAGGTTTTAGAGTGCTGAGGAGTTAAAGTGACCACTACAATATATAGATAAGAAGATATCAGTTATATTAAATATTTTAAGCAGGCTGAGTGCATATACAGTTCCAAGTAGAAAAAAAGGTATTCACATAATGAAGTTTTTACAAAGGTAAGTTTCTTGGTTGTTCTAATTGAAAAAGGTAGGACATTCCAATTTTTGGCTGCAGAACAGGAGTAAAGGAGCTGGCCATCTGGAAGGTTTGGCTTATATACCTGCAAAAGTAGCTGATTCTCAGATCTGAGGGGCCTTTTTGTGACATAGTAAGTAAATATTGAGCTCAGGGCAGGGCAATCTGAAGATTCAAAGATTATTTTGTGTGCTATAGTTACTTGCAAGTAGGTGAGGTAATGTGGAAGTTCAAGCCATTTTAGGGAAAGTAGAGCAGTGCAGTGATGAGTAGAGTATTTAGCATTAGTAGCGACTCTGGATATTTTATTGTAACACATCACAAGCTTGTCTTTTAGTGAGCACTGGAGGTTGGTGAGTAATGGAGTGCCATAGATGAGTGAAGGGAGTATGCAAGTTGAAGCAAGAGTTTATCCAGTGGAGGGGCTTAGGAAGTGAATATGTCTATACAGAATTCCTAGCTTTTGATAAGTTTTGAGGATATTATGTTGCATGTGGATATCAAATTTGAGGTGTTCATCTATGGTGACCTCCAGAAGTTTTGTGTGGCTAACAATTTCGATTTGAGAATTATTTAGAGAATATACAGAGAAATTAGTTTTGTCTAGTGGAGTTGGGTTTAGTGCTAGGTGGTTATTATACATCCAAGTTTCCATGGTAGAGAACACCACTTGAATTTTATGTTGTAGGTCAGAGATTGAGTGAGCCAAACATACTATAGTCAAGTCGTCTGCATACTAAATAAGGGAGCTGTGACTTATAGAAGAGTGGAAATCATTAATAAAAATGCTAACTAGGAGGGGTTCAAGTACAGAGTCTTGCAGAACTCCATTACAGGTGTTTAGATATGGAGAGATGGAGTGTTGCCATTTCACTGCATGTTGTCTGTCTTTTAAATAACTTGAGAACCAGTTGAGTGTAGTAGAAGAAATACTATGTTAGAGAGTTGGATTAGGAGTAAAGGGTGGGAAACTGTGTCAAAAGCCTTTGATAAATCTCAGAAGAGGGTGGAGACAATTTTACCAGAATTATGGGCTCTGTTTACTATATCCATGAAAGATTTGAGGACAGATGTAGTAATATGGCCTGGATTTAATCCATGCTGGGTGGGTGACAGGAGTTGGTTACGAAGTAGAAAATGCAGAAGCTGAGTTTGTATCCATTTTTCCAAGATCTTAGAGGTAGGTGAGAGAATGGCGATAGGACGGAAGTTGGTGATATCATTATTATTGCTGCCTTTATGGACAGGGAGAATATATGCCTATTTCCATGTTTTGGGGATGTAGGATTCTTGGATGGATCTGTTGATAAGTATTCTTATGGGATGGGCAATGGCTTTAGCTGCAAGTTTTAGATATTCTGAGGGTATGTTGTCAGGTGCGTTGGTGCATAAGTGAGAAAAAGAGTGCATGAAGACAGCAGTTGCAGGACCTAATAGGCAAAGCAGAAAAACATGATTTGAAATTATTATTAGGGGACCTAAATCCACATATCAGGACAGACAAAACAGGATATGAGGACTGCCTGGGTCTACATGGGTGAGGCAACAAGAACAAGGAAAGAGAATCCTATCTAGACTTTCATCTGACCAATGACTCAATAGTAGCCAACACATGGTTCAGAAAGTGAGAAAGTCACAAGATCACATACAAGAGTGATGAACATGCAAGTGAGGTAAACTTCCTCCTACTAATGAAAGGGTACCAGGAAGAATCAGCATTTGCAAATTCATCCTTAATGAAACAATTGACCCAAAGCACAAACCATTATTTGCCACAATCAGCTGCAAGCAGTGGTCAGAGAAGGCTCCAGAGGCCATGCTGAAGACCTGGAAGTTGACTGGACAGAAAGCACAACAGTTCAAGGAATTACTTAGGGCTCTAGCACCTCAAGAAGAAGAGGAAATAGAGTTGAAGAAGAATGGCACCATCTCAAAACAGCACTTGTGAGGACTACAGGGCAGAAATGCAGCTGAGCTATGTATGGAAATAGGCTAAATAAGGAAAGCTGGTGGTGGAATGCAAAAGTCCAGGAAGTCATCAAAAGAAATGAAGAGTGCAGGAAAAAGTTGGAGATAGAAATGTTGGACCAGGCTAGAAAGGAGCCCTGGTTGGCTAACAAAGAGGCTAAGAAAGGAGTTGCAGTACCAATGAACAAGGCATCAGAGGCATTCTAACAGCTTCCAGAAAGTGACTCAGTAGATGGCACACATATCAGGTTGCAAAGTAAAGACAGAAAGGAAACAAAGAAAATCAAACAGCCTTCGTAAGGGATGCTGGCAACAACCTCCTAACTGATCCACAGGAAATCAAATGCAGGTGGAAGGAATGCATTTCCTGCAGGAAAACCCCAAAGAAGATGTACTGCCACAGCTACAGCCTAAAATGAGAGAAGAGGAGGAGCACACCGCAGAAGAAATAAGGACAGCCCTAAGGAAAATGAAGCGAGGGAAAGCAGCAGGCTCAGAGGTAATCACAGCAGACAAGGAAAAGGTGTTAGGTGAGATAGGGTTGAAAGGGCATTCGATGATACTGATAGCAACGTGGAGAGAAAGACATATCCCAGATGACTGTCAAATAAGCATACTAGTTCTAGTTTTCAAGAACAAAGGAGACATTCATGACTGTGGTCAGTACAGAGGTATCAAACTCCTGTCACATTGCATGAAGGTTCTGGAGAGGATGATTGATAAATGAATATGCATAGGAGCAGCAGAAGGTAAAAATGGAAGTTTGAATTCATATCAGGATGCAACACAGCCACCCCGATGTTTGAAGTAAGACAGATAGTTGAGAAAAAGCTATAAATGAGGAAAGAGTCCAATTTGGCATTCTCTGACTTTGAGATGGCATATGGCAAAGTCCCAAAAAGAAGATTTGTGCAGCCTGAATTGGTTAGAAGTCCAAGAAACATTGGTAGAATTATTACAGGCTATGGACAAGGACCCAATGACTCAAATATGAGCAGTATTCAGTCACAAAGAGGGGTTCCCAGTGGAAGTGGCTGTGGATCAGGGTGCATCTCTGAGCCCACTGCTCTTCATATTGGTGATGGACTACATTAGTAAACAGGTCAGAGGGAAGAGATCAACAATGTTGTTGTATGCAGACAATGTGACATCACAAGCCAAATCTGAGCAAGAACTTCAGAGAAGGCTAGGGAAATAGAATGCAAAACTGAAGACACATGGGATGAAACCAAGTCCGGATAAGACAGTTGTAATGGCAGTAAATGGGGGAAAAGAGAAGAAGCTGCAAAATCAGATAGAAGTGAAAAATGTGGAATAGGTCAACAGCTTCAAGTATGTAGGGGGGATGTTTGAGTAGAATGGAATTCTGAATGGCAAGGTAAAAGCTAGAATCAGAGGGGCTGCAGCCATCTGGCATAGTGTCAGGGCTAGGGTATGACAGAAGAATGCCAAAGAAGCTAACAGCAAAGTTTACAAAAAAGTGGTGTGACTGTGCTACTATGTTACACAGAAAGCTGGGCAGTAAAAAAAAAGAAGGTGAGGAAGCTAGCTGTGATGAAGATACAGTGCATGAGACCAGTGGCAGGATGCACATTGTGGGATAGGTAAACAAATGAGGACAAAAGAACAGAAAAAGGTCAAATAGAAGAAATTATGGTGGTTCAGGAAGATGTGCAGAAAAGCAGAAGAGAATCTGGTGAAAAAGATTTGGGACAGACTGGAAGAAGGCATGAGGAAATGAGGATGTCCAAAAAGGATGGATGGATTGTGTGAGAGAAAGCCTACAACAGTCAGGGATGAGTGTCACAGAATGTAGATGAGTGGCACTGAGTAGAAAGTGATGGCGACAGCTGAAACAACACCCCAACCCTGTGTAGAAAATGGGAAAAAAGGGGGTTGATGATGATGATTTTCCTTCTTCCATTGCTCTATTTCTCTAATGTTAAGTATATCTTAAAACTTTTCTTTATACACAATCCACCATTTTGTCAAACTGCCATAAAATGGCTTCACTTTCATATGGTCTTCCAGTCACCCTCTTTCTTTTTTAAGAAGTTCCATTACTGCACTTTCTTTTGTCATTCTTTTTAACCCTTTTCCTTCTTTTATTATATTTTCATTTGCTCCCATTATCACACATGCAGCCCTATGTCCTGAAATGTTTGTTTCTCTAGCTCCATTTATTATTTCTCTCATGTCATCTGTACACAAAATATTATCAAACTTTATTTTAAGTTACCCCCTGTAATAAATATATTCTGTCCCTTTACCTATTCTTAACCTACCATGATTTATAACCTCTCTTGGTCTTTACATATTGTATTATTTCCCCTTTCACTTTTGTTAAACTACAATTAATGTGTTCCACTACCATAATAGACATATTTACTAACAATTTTGAATTTCCTCAAACATTATTTTTCTTTCAGTAACATCTGTATACAGATACAACACAACTACTTAAAACACCTTCTACCTCTTTCTTCCATCACAGACTAAAACTCATCCTGCTACATCTGCCATTATATCTAATATTTTAATGTCTTCATTTTTAACTAATACATCAATACCTGAATATGTCCATACCACTTTTTTTCCACATCAATTCAAATTCTTCCCTTTTCATTTTATCTGTACATCTTATGTCAAGTAAATAAATTACCTCAGCATCTAACTTTCACACCATTCAAACACCATCAATCTTGTAACATCACTTTTCATGTTATTCACATTACGTGATGGCATACTTATATTAACCTTTTTCCTTTTTTTTTTTTCTAAGTTCATCATTTGGCTTCCCTTTTCATTTTTTCATCCTTACACCTACCACACCGTTTGGCTTTTTGTCTAATTCAAAGCACATAACTCCCTTTGCATCTTCCTTTCTTTCTAATACCCCAAACCTGTTTTTCATGACTATGTATTTCTTTTTACATGTATTCGTTTGTGGACTTCACCTAGTGCATCTTTTTCTGCATTTTTATCTAGTACTTCCTCACCCTCAACCCACGCTCATTCTTTCATCATTAGCTTTAACTCTTTCTTGGATTAAAACTTGTTCTTAGCCCTCAGTTTCCTCACTTTGCCTGTCTTCATTAATTTATGGACAATTATAACATAAATGTTCCTTATGTCCACATTTCCTACAATATGGTTTTACATTTTTTCTAGAATGTCCATAATCACCATACTTCTAACACCTTCTTTTTCTATAATCTCAAATTAAATGTGATTCATTCCCATAGGGAAAAAAAACATAGTTTTGGCTTCCCCCGGTACTTACTCCCTTTGTTCCCATGTATTAGTACTACATTAGGCACATGCTGTAACTTATTTTCTATTTTTAAAGATACAAAAACTTCCCTACCCCTAGTCAATATTTTCTGTCATCCACAACTATTTAATATCATGCACATCCTGACATAAGCTTAGAAACATTTTTAATTCATTGTCTACTTTTTCAGTTGTTCTAAATTTCAACAGGAGTTTTCTTTATAACCGTACATTTAAATGTGTATTTAGTTCTTCCAAGGAGATATGTTACTTCTCCTTTTAAATTCATTAACACATTTTTCAAATATAAATTTGACAAAAGTTAGTTCATAGAAAGTTTCAGGTCCTGTATGTAATAATGCAGTAGTGTCGGGCAAAGTAAATCCTAAGAGCATAACAACATTGTCTAAAATACTACACCTTTTTATTTGCTGTTCAAACTTGTTTTTACCAGCACAACAGGCCTTTACCTCTAGTTATCAACAGCTCCAGTTGACCTCTATGTTCACAAAAAGTAACTTACCAATAATGAATGGAGAAATTTTATGGTAATTTTATACACTTACAACCTTAACTTCTCACTGTATTACAAGTTACAGAATAGAAAAAGGTGGAAACTTGGACTGCTTTACAGACTTGAAAGCTGCTACAAAAGCAACCTGCAGAAATAAAGCAATATTTTGATAAATGAGCAACTTAACAACTGTTAGATGTTCATTGTGTCACACTTTTTAAGACAGTGTGAATAGCACTGTAGGTTTTAAACACTGTTCTGTCCTGCTACCTGCTTGTTAATAATTTTGCATATGACAAGACAGTTTCTGTTACGTCTTTAAAAGAAGTTTTAAGGACTTTCCTTACGTCGGGAAAGATGCTTTGCAAATTTGTCCTTTTCACAAAGTCATAGCATAATTAATGTGCTCTGTTTTTGACATGTTTATTACCACTAGTGTTGCTCTGTCACCTATAATAGTTGTAATGCAATAAAGGTCTTTGAAAATAAATGGATACTACATTTTCTAATGGTAGAACTCTTGACCAGAAATTTTCCATTGTACTTTATAACTTACATACACATAACATACTTTAAATTCCAAATCAAGAAGGGATAAGGAATGGTTAGTCAATGCTCAAATGTTCACTGATTCCATGAAAAGTAAAAACATGTTTCACAGTTACTGATTCATAGACTTTGAGTCGTGAGTATAATACTGAGGATTTTGATTGGGTCTCTGATCGTAATCCACTTATTGTGGATAAAGAGCAAAGTTTCAGAGGTGAATCCTGACATCCATGTCAAGAGCGCATAATAGGAATTTATGATGGGAGATACAATCATGATTCAAATAGTCAGCGAACAGCAAAACCTTGCCCCTTTTTGACCCATGGTAGCACTGGTGTGGAGGCATTGCGCGGCTGGAAATGTGGTTTTGGTTCACTTAAATGAGTCGATTAAGTGGCCGGTCGATCATGTGTGATCGACGATATAAAGGTAAACCATATATATTTACTATCAAAATGTCAAGGTGGCTGCTGCAGTTTATCTGGTTGGCTCGGTCAGCTTTTATTACCAGATATGATCTTTAGAGTGCATAGGTGGTGCTTAACAATTGCTCAGCACCCTTCTAAGTGTTGTTAAGATCTGGGCTCTCACTACAGTAGTGCCTTTTAACTGATACTGGAGCATAATGACAGTGCTCCATGTGCTAAAAAGTGCTTGAGCTGAACTATTACCGCTGCAAAACTTTAATATTAAGCTATTATTAGACCAAAACAGGCTGATAATATTAAACCAATATTAAAATTTAGACCCCCCCGAGGTATTAAATTGATAACTGATTTGTCACCATCTATCTATCTATTATAAAGACAAAATAGTAAGTCAAAGAAAGGTAACATAATACATATATCTAAATATCTGTATATATATATATATATATATATATATATATATATATGTGTGTGTGTGTGTGTGTGTGTGTGTGTGTGTGTGTGTGTGTGTGTGTGTGTGTGGGGCGCAGCCAGAAATGTAGAAATATGTCATATTTTCGACATTTAAATTCTTTTGCGGTTTTGGTTGACTTAAATGAGTCGATTAAGTGGCCAGTCGATCATGTGTGATTGACGATATAAAGGTAAACCATAAATATATATATATATATATATATATATATATATATATATATATATATATATATATGGTTTACTACCAAAATGTCAAGGTGACGTACCTCAACCTTTCACATCCCTGACCTGGAACAACAAAAAAAATGATCACGATGATTGTTTAGAATGTCGATTCCTTCAAAGGAAAGATCCGCTATGAGGCGGAAAATGTCCTACCATTTTGCAAGGGGGGGCAAACCCCCCTGCACCCCCTACACCCCCTGCTACTTATATATTCTAACTCCAAGATCATACTACAGTGAGGAAAAGTGTAATTTTCCCAATCCCCACTGTAGTGCAATGGGCTTCAAAACACCGATGCTCCAAACTGTGAATATAATCTCCACATTGAAGTTTCACAGTCAACAGGAATTGTGTTCTCTGTTTTACCTCTCTGCTGCTCTGTGTTTGTCCTTTTAACTGTCAAAGTAAGCCACTTCAACATTTTGATTGTTAGCCTATATGTGTACACACAAACACATATGTGTATATATATATATATATATATATATATATATATATATATATATATATATATATATGGGTCTACTTTGAAACACACAAATCACCGAGACCAGATAACCGACAACACACAAACGTAAACAACACATTACACTACATAACATAGCCATAACCCAACCTCCTAAGGTCCGACACTATCCCTAACCCCAAGGTCCGACAACTTACCTGCACCCTAACCCTAACTAACTCTAACTCACCCCCCTAACCTAAGGTCTTCACCTACCTAACCCTAACAAAACATCACACACACTAAACCTACTTAACTTGGCCCCCCGTCCCCTACAGTCCCTCACTATCACACACTTACCTTACCCGAACCCTAACTCCGACACTAACACACACTCACCTTTCCACAGCCTAAAATCCACTTACCTGAACGCCCTAACTCCACTGTCACACACTTACCCAGTCCCAATCACACATTACGTCGCTTAGTCTTCCTTTTCCGCGTGTCGAGGAATTTCGGTCTTTTAAAGTAGACCCATATATATATATATATATATATATATATATATATATATATACAGATACATACAGATATATAGATATATATGTAACTCCACAATAGCGTAACTACAATGAAAGCCCAAGCAGCCCAAAGCCAATTCCTTTTCCTGCACACTTCAACAACTGTGACATTTTATCCAAATGAAAAGCCAAAATTCACTGTCAGCCAACTGCTTTATTGATACACTGAAGTGAAACTGTACAGTAGAGAGTCGATTATCCAACCTAATTGGGACCAAGGGTAGTTCGGATAACTAAACTGTTTGGATAATCAAGCATACATTGACCTGGATAAATACATTTTAAAATCTTTCTTTTTCTGCACACAGGGAATACACTTTTCAACCATTCACCAAGTCCAGTTGACAATACAGAATATTTTTCACACACAAGCAGGCTACAAGTTCAAAAAAACATTCACAAGCTAACACATATAATGTTTCCATATTCAGACTTTATGATTTTTCCTACCCGAAACTTTGAAAGACGGGTTCAGATAACTGACATTTCCAATAATCAACTCTCTACTGTATCTCTTTTAAACAGTTAGTCAGAGCAATATCCATTCTACAAATTGCTGAAGTATTTTTATAAAAGAGATAATTTTGCTGCTGTCATCTGTTGTTGATAAGTGAAGGAGATATTAAGTATTTACTTATCAGTGTGTTGGTTCTGTAGCTGTTTTTTTTCTTCCATTATCACATTAATTACCCCTGTCAGTGTTTTTTTTTTCTTAAAGTTCATTCTAATAGGGTTGATAGGAACTGTTCTTTCTTCATCAACCTGAAAAGTTATCATTAAATGTTACATCTTTACTACTCCATTGGCAAGGAAAATAAATAGAAATGTATGGGAATGTAGAAGTGATTGCTTAGGAGCCAGTTATATTGTTCTTATTCCAAAAGGAGAAGCAGTAAGAAACCATAAAAACTATAGATCCATTGATATTAACTGACCCTTTGTAGAATGACCTGAAAAATCCTGTGCCATCAAACAACAGACTGCTAGAATATTATGACCTTTCAGAAATGAAGCATGATATTAAGTCTTGACACAAAGCAGGTACAGTCTTTAGCAAATCTTTCTGCTGGCCACTTTAACCAAAGAAGTTATATCAGTGCAATATTCTTATGTTGTTGTAAAGCTTTTAACACAGTATATTTCTAGGCAGACTATACAAAGGTGGTTTTAGTTACACTGAAATTTTATGGTTTATCAATCTACCTGAAAGTAGCTAATAAACTCATGATTTAGCAAAGCAGTTAGAGCAGTATCCATTCTACAACTGTTATTTTCTCTGTGTTCACACAAACAAAATGAAATGACACACACTCTGGAGGTAAATCTTATTTAGCATATAAAGAATATGACACTTTGCTATTACCATTAGTATAACCATGCTGGCCAATCAGCATCATGGTATAATAAGACTTAAATATCAGCACTGGACCACCAAAAGGTGCCAATACATTAAAGGTTTACTAACACTAAATGACTTCATAAGGGAAACAATAGGAAAAGTAAATTATTTATTTTCAGTACATAAAGCTTGTTACACAGACAGAGAACCATTTTCACAGGTTCATTCCAGTGCTAATAGTAGTACAGAAGTAATTCATGCCTGAAAATTCCTAGGAGTGTGCATAGATCAATGAAAAACATTATGCATGTGTTGTTCGTACAATAAAATAACTTCATCAGACACATGGAGGGCTTTACTACATAAACTGAATCTCTTCCTTGAAACATGAAAGATCAAATACATACTTATCCTAAAACTGTATTATGTCATTTTATCCTTAACCTGTTCACCTCTTTCTCTACCTGACAGATTTTGATAACCATGTGATAGAGTTGCACATTTTGAAAGACAGCTCACGTCACTTTAATGCCCTATATTTCATGAAATGCATGGTCTTAACTAACACCATAACATAATGCATAATGCACAAAGATACGTTATGATAACAGCTGTACAGTCCTCTCTCATCTTTTAGGGTTACAGTAGCATAGCAGAATACTAGGTTACACACTAAAGGGACTTGTTAAGACTAGCTATGCTTCACAAAAATATTATTAAGTTATTAGTCCCAGATGTTATGTGGAGAGAGGAGTATGTAAACTTGAGGATCAGGATAAGTAGTCAAGCATTTGACTCCCCATCCGATGATCAAAGTCTTCTTTGAGTAAGTGCAGGGAAGAACTTTGCTTTCCATGGATTAGAAGCCTGTTCCAAAGAAGGGGCAGCCTCTGAGACCCATACTTATCCCTCCTGTACTTCCTGTTATGTTACAGGCAAGCTTTAGTTTTCAAAATCAAGTGCTTCTTTTGGCATGTGATTTGCAGGTGTGCAGCATGTCTGATAAGGTGGATCAGAGGATACTTTGTAGGTCAGGCGTAGGTTGTCTCACTGCACTCTTAGGTAGACAGAGTAAGAGAAGAATGCTTTGAGAATGTATGTGCAAGACTTGTTTTTTTATACCATGCTTTCTTTTTATGAAGAACCTTAGTGGTCACTCCAGTTATTATATATGACTGGTCAGCTACATGCTGAAGAGTGCATTGCACTCAATGACTGGTCTTATAAGACCAGTGTGTAACAGAACAATGACATCTTTGGATCTGGATGCCATACCATTGCTTATAAATTTTTCAACATGGAATCGTTTTCTTACAGTTGTAAACACAAGATAGTCAAAGGCCAAGTCACCGTCTACATGTGTTTCTAAATCCCTGACTACTCAATCTACTTGTGGGGCTGTATTATCAATTTAGTAATTTGCAGAGGATGCCATCTTACCAAAAATACTTTTATGCAGTTTTTAGTACAGAGTTTAAGATCAGGAGTGCAGCATAGGTTGCAACCTCCCAAAGCTACATTTCAGGAAATGAGTAAATAAATAAAGAACAGACAATTTTCTGTAGACATGAATATCATCATATGCACACAGTTCTAACAAACGTTCTTATCTCTAGAACCATAACTGTTAGTAATGAAATGGAAAAGCAAACTGTTCAACACAAATTAATCTTTACAGTGTCTGCTTTCATCAGAATCTAGGTCCTATGGAAAGGTTAATAAACCACTGAACACATACTGTCAGCAGCATTGCATTCAGTCAACTGTGAGATTTCATATGATGCTAAACAGTATGGAAGGTATCACTTGGTGTTTGAGATATTAGAACAATATGGGCATTATGACAATATCAATATATAAGATATGAATAACATATAGTATCCTTGTAGCTGTCCTAAAATGAGATCGAGTTTCACTGCAATTGTGTTTGCCATCATGCAAGCCTTATTTACTGTTGCTTTTGTTTACATGGTTTGCCTAACTGAGGTTTGACAAAAAAAACGTTTCAGAGAGGTCCTGGGAGGAAAGCTCCAAAATATTACAGACATTTTTAAACAGACATGCAGTAATATACATGAATAGGCATTACGCAATATACATTAATAATTACACACACATTAGTTAATTAGATTACCTTCATATGAAAGAACAGAAAATATTATTTATACATTTATGGGGTGCTGATCATCGAGCATTTGAAGATATCTATTTGGGGGGGTATCAATTGGTTATGGAATTATTAATGTAAATATGAACAAGCAATATCAGATGCCTGGAAGAGTGGTTAGGATGATTCTGTCAAAGCAGATGAAAATGCCATTAGGATTTAATGAGTTAAATGATATGTAACCTGTTCCTATGATGACATGTGCCATGCATTAATAATATGCAAATCTGTGAAAAAGACTTCTACTAAAATGTGGAAAAAACAGGATATGAGTAATGCATCCATACTATATGCAATATGAAAGGGGAGATTACTTAAACCTAGTGGTATTCCCTTTTGTATGACCAGGTTTAGTATTACGCACTATAGAATTCACATCTTAAATTATTAGGGATATTCGTTTCAACTTAGACCATGATTTATTAAATTTCTGTAGAAATAATAAACATGCATAAACAAAATCTTGTAATATAGCTAACATTAATATAACTATGACTTAGATATAAAGACAAAAGACTGGATCACAAGTCAAGCTCAGATTACAAAAACAGAGGACAGAGTATTCCAGTCCATGTTTTAAAATACAAACAAAGAATGCTTAAAACTTCTCAATCCCTTCCAGTTGTACCACTTATAACTACACTTACTCCAAGAGAGAGAGAGAGAGAGAGAGAGAGAGAGAAAGAAAATAGGTTGTTGTTCATACTAAGCTGAAAAGTTCCTGGAGAAGTTTGCTACTTGGTTTTCTTAAAAACTATTTTATTTATTTATTTATTTATTTATTTATTTATTTATTTATTTGATATTTGTTAACCAGGATAGTCCAACTGAGCAAAAGTCCTTTTTCAGTGGAGGCCCAGGAAGAAAAGCTCAACAGTACAAGTAAGCAAGAAAATTTACAAAATTGAAGATAAATACAGTGAAAATTTTATACTAAAGCAGTTAAGCAAATGTATAATCCGTTATTATATTTCTATCTGGTCATCAATATTGGGAGTCACTGGTTATTTCCATGATCCTAATTACACAGTCAATCAAGATAAGACCACAATGTCAGATGCTTCTTTACAGTAACTCATGCTCATATTGGTAGGTTCCTAACACAGGTCCATATGTTAATAGGTAACTATTACGCAATCACTCTAAAGAAGATTACAAGCCTAACCAATAAATAAATAAATAAAAGTCACCTTCAGCTTCAAGGACAGCAAGAAAAGATAGACCAATACTGCATTAAACTAAGTGGTAATAGATGCAGTGTAGTATGAAGTATAACCTTCACATTTATATTGTCTAGCATTATGGCTACTCAATTTGTGCTCTAAGAACAGAGGCAACTTTTTAGTTTTGCTAGTAGTAGCCACAAGACCAGCAACATCATAAATTCATTAAAAGGACATAGGATTATGACTGAGTCTCTGATTACAACAAAATTATTATATGTTTAGGACAAGGGTAATGAAATTCACCTCAAGAATAGAGAGACGTGAAGCTCAAGAGGTGAATCTTTACATCCATACTGAGAACACATAATAGTAGTTATGATCAGAGAGAACTGTAGTGCATGGAGATTTATCTGCTCTGCGTATTACCAGTTACAAAAAAACAGAGTTTGGGACAGCAAAGTAATTTATGACCTTGAAAGCACTGGCACACTGTGAGTAGGCAGTAGCAAAGTGTTGTTTGAAAGGCTAACAACTTTAAAAAGTATTTAGATTCTTTACTGAGGCATATGTTTTGTATTGAAGCATGGCAAAATGAAGGATATAACATATTTTGAAGCTGTTTTAGCTTCTTCCACTGTTTTGTAGTGTCTGCGCTCTACTGTTAGGGATAATGGGATCTCAGATGAGAGAACTGTGTTTGTAGGCAGAGACAATTTTACCTAAATAATTAATCATCAGAATGGATACTAGTTAAGGTACTTTGCAAAACTGTTACAGAGAAAGGAAAATCTGTCATATCATATGTCATCACATAACATCACCCTACCATCTTATTCACTCATGCAAATAATTTTTACATATTAGTGTGTTCTCTGCTATATTAATCAATTTCCTTATTTTTTTCTTGTGAACATTTTGTCATTTACTAGCTTGATGGAGAATTCAATAGTGTTGCATTTAAAAATATTTGCCATAACCCTGCCACCATATGGCCAATCGTGATGTTCTCATCCTTTTCTGCTTTCATCTTATCTCATTTTGTTTAGTCTGATGGCAAATAAGAAAACTGACTTTCACATCATATTTCTATTTCCTCTCCCGGTGTTACTTTTTACGCAAGGTCAAAATGAGACTTTTACTGTCAGGTCAACTATGTATGGTCTGACCTATAACTTTTTTTTTTTTACTGTTACTTTGATCTTTTCTACCAGAGTCAAGGGTCAAGGGTGAAATATATGATCTTTAAACTCAAGCTATATATGAGAGGTTTGACACATTACTTCACTGTGTTGTCTGCTACTCCAGCTAGTAAGAGTCTAACAGTTCTGTCAGCACTTTACTGCTGCAGCTATCCCCAGGAAGGGTGCCATACTCCACCTTCTGCTGTAAATTACATCCTTGACAAGTGATGGAACTTGCCCCCCCCTTCCTGCTTTCATTATTAAGTTGCATGATGATATCAAGTACACACTGGCATTTTTTAGTTCATTTAGTTTTTTAGATGCCTCCAGGTAACTTTTTGTCTACTAATAAGTTATCTCATTCATTCTACACTCCATTCTCAGTCTATCCCTTACTTGCTGTTTCTGTTAAACATTCATTATTTTGTTTCCTCCATTTCATTTCAAAACTCCTCTTTTGCTTAAAGTTTAACTTTCCCTACACCCTTTTATTATAGTTATTTTTCTCATCTAATTTTACCTTTCCTGCTTGCCTATTTTTCTCTCCTCGTAGCACACACCGTATGCACTGAATTTATTTTTGCTGCATCATGATATGATACTTATCTAGCTATCCTCCCTGTCCCTTAGCATTCCTATACATTCAACTCACTTAATATTTTACTGTGACCAGAAATTAGCATGATGTTACAGTGTAACACTGTGACTAATTTTGCTGTTCACTTTTCTCTACTAAACCCAAAAACCTCTCACTCCCTCTCACTCAAACATTTTACCCACTTTAAAATGGTTTAGACCAAAGTTATTACTCACCTGCCACAGCAAACCTACCACCAAGCATAGCTTTTACTACAATTTATACGGTAAGTATTTAACTCTGCTCACATATATTCATAATCTGTCCCTAACTCTACTTCAGCTCCTTCTTGTTGGAGATATTGAATAGATCTCAGAAATGCACACTGCCTTCCTCTTCTTCTTTCCTGTATCTATATCACAATTACTTATCAAAACATACCAATTTTCTGTTTTCCTTTCAATATACCTCTCAGCCTTTCATCTTCCAAAATCATAGTAGCAGACCATCAAAAATCATAGAAAGGATCCAAAATTTGCTTACTGCTAATCATGACCATTTGGAATTGGGTACATAATGCTTAAATTTGCCCTTGTGGTGAGCATGATGTTTAAAATTAGAACGCTTGCAGTTTTAGTATATGAAGTCAGAGCAGGAGGTAGGACAAGTGTATTTCACAGCTTGTCTAATGTACAGTCTGTTAGTGATTCTGCATATACTGTTCAAATTCTTTGCCCAAGAATTTTAGACAAAGCCTATAATAATCAGGAACAGTTTACTAAATATTAATCTAATTCACTTAAAAAGTTAATAGAACAAATGGGCTGTGCATATTGTGCATTTTTCTAAACAATAAAAAGTATGACTTTGCAAAAATGTTTCCTTTATAGAATCAAAGAGAAGATGGAGTACATTTATGCAGACATGCTCCCCAGTTTTTTTTTTCTGTTTATTTTCTCTACATAAAATTGTTTGTGGACATTTCACTATGCCAGTGCCTAAAATTAGTATACAACCATCCTTACCTCCTTTTCACTGTGTATTTTTTTGTCCCTTAGGGATAGCTTCAGCATGTGTCATATATTGATTTATTTATAACATTTGTTTATTGGTAAAGTTCAATTAGGTAGGAGTTCATTTTCAGTAGAGGCCTGGAGAGAAAATCTCCAAGGTATTACAAAACATTTTAAGAATGACAATTTTACAGTCTTTAGAAACAATACAGAAAAAAACAATTATGGTTATCAGATTAAACATAACATGAAAACATTATTGAAGAATAGATACAAGTTATATAACAATGATTTAATAGTTAGAAAAATAGTTCGTTTATAGAGAAATCAAATGTTAGTATAATACAAACAGGAATTGCAATATGAACTAAGGAAAAAAGAAAAAGGCTTATGATATATTAAGAGAGAAAGCCAGGTGAGTCAAATTGATAGAAACAAGGAAGAGAGTGAAGGAGGGAGAGCTAGGAGATGTAAGGCATGAATAAGTATTTGTTAACATTTAGGGAAGTAGTTTATCCTAGGGCTGAGCAAGAACAGAGGAAGATCAGAGCTC